>NW_007729173.1:242669-243588 GCF_000696425.1 Galeopterus variegatus
TACATGCCCACTCAGTGTGTCTCAGAATGGGAAGTGGCTCTAGTGCGGTGGGGGAAGTGGGTAGAGTGGAGAAGCAGTATTGTTAGGGGAATCTGCAGGATTCCCGGTCAGGGAACCAAGAATTAAGGGAAACTGCAGGTTCCACCAGCTAAGTCTGGGTTCTTGGTGTTCCGAACAGTGAATTGGACGAGACACGCCAGAGGTGAAAGACAAAGAGCAGTTTTATTTGGCAAGAGAGAAAGCACACTCCAGAGAGCATGGCGCGGGCTCCAGCTGGAGAGAATGGATGATTCCTGTCATTTGGTCATTGGTCGAGCCCTGGTAGTCTCTGTTGATTGGCACCTGAGCTGGTGGGAGCTCATCAGTCCAACCAAATGGGGCCCTCCTTGGGGTCAGAGCTCCCTGTCTATTTCCTGCAGCTGTGCGGGCCTAGTCCCCAGGGAACCCCCAGGACCTGCTGTCCTGCTCGCGAACAACCAGGTTCCCTCTTCTTGCACTTGTCCTTTTCTAATTTGCCACAACAGCGTGGGATTCTATCTGGAATGAAAGCAAATTGTGCTGGGGATTTTCATGCTCATTTGTCAACCACTTATGTGCACCTTCTGTGGTGGGGCCCTGAGCTTGTCTTGGGCGATAAAGAATCACATGGGATGAGATCTCTATCCTCAAGGGGCCTGCGTTCCACTAGAGGGAGATGTGTAAGCAAATAAATTCATTCAATAGTAATGGGAGCTCTCATGGGGTACCCAGGACACAGAAAAGGAGCAAAAGAGAGTGGTCCTCCCGGGACCTCAGGAAGGGCTGTGGCTTGCTTTGGGCTCCCCAGTGTGCCTCATCTGTGCTTGGGGTGACAGAACTGCTGCCCTCTTTAACCTGCATTTAAGAAAAATGTGGGAAAGGGGAGAGAGATGTCAGAGCA
>NW_007729173.1:244213-254818 GCF_000696425.1 Galeopterus variegatus
GCTGCCCTCTTTAACCTGCATTTAAGAAAAATGTGGGAAAGGGGAGAGAGATGTCAGAGCAGAGTAGACAGGGCACTGGACCAGCGGTCAGAGGCCATGAATTCAAGTGCAGCACTGCCTCTGGTTTGCCATGTGATCCGGGGCACTTAAGCTACAGCCTTTGCCGGTCTCAGCTTCTCATCCAGAAGGAAAGCATCTGGACAACTCGGTCCCTCCCAGCCTGACTACTCAGGATTCTAGAAAAGATGGTGATGTTATGATTAGGACTGTAGGCTAAACAGACCCTCAACCTGGTGGCTCAGCCGGACTGCATTCCCCAGAGAGGCTTGGGAGGGGAGGGGGTTAGCAGCACCAGGCCCGTCCCCCAGATCTGTGCCTTCACCCCAGAAGTGTCCACTCTTCAAAGGCCCATCCCTGATGCCCTGTGGCCCCGGAAATCGGTGTTTATGCCACACAGTGCATGGGGCTGCTGAGCTACTTAGCACAGCCTTGAGTGGACGGAAGTGGGCTGGGTCCAATCACCATCTCAGGGCTCAGCTAAGCGGTACAGCTGGGCTGGGACTGCAGGTATTATTATGCATGTCAACCATGGATCGTCACTGTCAACTTGTCACCCACCACCCATTTGCTGCACTAATACTATTCTTTTTCAGAAAGTGAAACGGACTTGAAAGACAGAAAATGAGGGGAAAAACATAACATACTATATGCTCAACATATGGATTAAGAGGAAGGTGCAAATATTTTTCTAACAACACAAATTCTATTAATCAGTTTTTATATTTTCCTACCTAAAGTCTTAGATAAGTTACATAAGTAAAAAGTTATTCTTGGGTTTTTTTATATCCTTTCTTTTCTTATTTTTTTAAAAATTTATTATTTATTTATCTTTACATTCTAAGATGTTGTTTCAGAGCAGTTGGGGTGGAGGGGGAGAGATGCAGGGGGAGGGGGATAGGGTGGGAGGTCAAGGAAGGGGGAGGGGGCATGGCTGAGGCCTGTGACACCCCCTCATTCCCAGAGGAGCCCAGGAGGCTTCCAGCGGCAGCTCAGTTGTGGTGGGGCCGGATGCGGATGTCAGTGGGGCATGGCTGAGCCCCTGGTCCTTCCTCTGCCCTGGTTTGGGAGCCCTGGGAGCTTCCGGTCCTTCTAGGTTTTATAGGTGTTCTTTGGTGGTGTTAGACCTTCACTGGTTAATATCATCTTTGATCTGTGGGGTTTTTGTTTTTTCTTGCAGTTCTGTGTTGGATTATTTGCTATTCCCACCACTTAAACTCTGCACTGGAACTAATTTGTTGTCCCTTGCTCACTTCTAAAATGCGGGCACTTCCTGTGGGAATCAGCACTTGAGCCCTGTGGTTGGGCTAAACTGCTGCTTTGCTGCTGATTCTCTGGGGAAGGCTTTTTGTGCAGCTCAGGTTATAATTGTTGACCTTGTAAGCACTTCTGGGTCTCCTGAGATCTGGCACACCTGTGTTGTGTGTTAACTCTGGTCTGGGCCTGTCTTTCAGCAAACTGCACCCCCCGCAGATCTATACTCCTGACCAGTCTACACTGAGTGGGCCTGCACTGATTGGAGGGCAGATCAGCTGTCCATGCTGTGCCCCAGTGTTCTCCTGGTGGCCTGTCTCCCCCACCACCCACACTCCAAACACTTCCCATGGGGCGGGCCTTGCGCTGGTCTCTTGCAGTGACTCACCGGCCTCTGAGTGGCTCCTTTTTTCAGTTGTTGTGGCTCCTTACTCCTATGGGGGTCCACAGGAACCCTATTCGTGGCCTTGCTGGCTTGGGGGCCACCAAAGCCCTCTTCTCCCCTGTACCCTCCAAGCAACTTCGTCTGAAGGGCACAGCTGCAGCTTTTGCCAGCTCCTGCTCCATGTGCTCAGCACCTGCAGCCTGGAAGCAGCCGGGATTCGAAATGGTCAGAGCAGCTTTTTCTTTCTCTCATCGTGGCTTTTCCTGCCTTCATCCCCTGAGCTCTAGCGGCCCCAGCTTGACAGTTGTTGCTTTTTTTTTTTTTTTTGAAAGACGACCGGTAAGGGGATCTTAACCCTTGACTTGGTGTTGTCAGCACCATGCTCACCCAAGTGAGCCACGGGCCGGCTCCTAGTTGTTGCTTTTTAATAGTTGTAAATTGGTCAATTGTGGGAGAGAGTGACTCTGGGGACCATCTATTCTGCCATCTTGACTGGAAGTCCAATTATCCATGTTGTTACAGTACTTTCTACAATTATTTAAATGAGTTGAATAGATATTTGTGAGTTAGCTTGGAAAACCACCTGGGTATTAATAACATTGTTGCTATTTTAAAAACATGTTTTGATTACCAGGCACCCCCACCTATCAAGGAACCTTTGGAATGTAACCAGCCCATTAAGTCTGAACTCTCCAGATCCCATAAAACCTTCTTGAATAATACAATTGGGCATTCAGCAATAGTCACCGGTAATGTCATTGGGTAAATAAGGCCAGAATAACTTTTTTCCCCCAGGCAGCTGTGCTGTTAAAGAAGCTCCATTTGTCTGTACAACTGCTCACCAGGGAGGAGGGAAATAATTCTCAATGCAGGGGGCAAGGTCTCATTTAAAACCTTCCAGGGAAGAGAGATGCCCTGAATTTCACAGGGAAATGAGAGTATTAAGTAATTAAACCAGGGTCCTTCTAGAGGGGCCAGGGCAATTTTAAAGATTCTTAGACTCATAAAAGAGAACTTGGATCAAGTTCCTACTGCAGAATGATCACAAGGTGCCTGAGATATTCATCCTTTCAGCCCTCAGGTGACCAGTAGGTGTACCCAGGCTGGCCACCTCTGGCCAGGACGAGCCTAAGCTGTTGACCCCAGGGTGCCAAGCAGTGATGGGAATCAGGGCCCTCATCCCAGGGGTCCTCAGGCTATAATGGGCATGAGAATCACATGGATGCTTGTTAAAAATATACCAGCCTGGTTTCATTTTTGATTAAATCACTGGGGACTGGAGCCTGGCCAAGTTGGCATATAAAACTGACCATCGCATAGAGGTTACCTCACTGAGTGCCTGAGAAGATGTGACATGTTTTGGGAGGTCAGATAGAATGGAGGCTGCCCAGTTAAAATTGAATTTCAAATAATGAATAATTTTTAGTACACATATGAAAGACAGGAGAAAAAAGGAAGAAAGGGAGGGAGGAAGAAAACATCCTTTGAAAACATATAAAGACATACAGAGACTTGAACTCTGAAGCGAAGGTACCTGCAAAGGAACATGGTACCCAGTGACCTGTGGCCCTTCTCTAATCTCACTAATCAGCCATGCATTTAAAGGACATTTATTGAGCACCTATTATGTGATAAGTAACAAAAGCTATAGCTAATACAGAGCGTTTCCCATGCACCAGGCACTGTTCTAGCTGCTTTTCTACTTACTATTCATTTAATATGCACAACTCAATGGGGTAGGTATAATTCCCATTTTATAGATGAGGCAGCCAAGGCAAAGAGGCTAAGAAATTGTCCACAGTCCCAGAGCAGGTAAATGGTAGACTTGGGATTTGAACCCAGGTAGTCTAGCCTCAGAGCCCATTTCCTTGGTCACTTGTGAATCAATCAGGGTTCAGAGAGACAGAAAAGTAGGAGGTTTTACGTATGTGTATATATACATATATATAATCAAGGAAGGCACACACTGTCACCTCCACCATCACCTCACAATCTATTGGATACTCAGGCAGCCCTACTCAGTGTGGGAGGGGACTGCACTAGGAGGTGAACACAGGAGGTGGGGTCACCAGGGCCACCCCCAAGGCAGCTGCCACTCTTCCCTGCTAATCTGTTCCTCTAGGTCCTGTGCTTGGTGCTTGAGGACTTGACAGTGAACAAGATCAGCTCACAGTCTACAGTGTGAGAGAAGAAGCAATCAATAAGTACACCAATAAATAAAGCATTACTAAGTGCAGTAAGCACTATGAGAAAGGCCAACAGAGAGCAACGGGGGAGACTGGTTTCCAGCAGGAAAGTCAGGGAAGGGTGACGCTGGAGCTGAGACTCAAAGAGCAGGGCCGAATGGCAAGTGCAAGGGCCCGGAGGTGGAAAAGGGTTGGCACGTTTAAGGATCTGAAAGAAGAGGTCAGTGTGGCTAGAGCATGCTTGGGGACCGGGCGAGTGGCCTCTCATGAGGTTCATTCGTGCAAGTGATTGTAGGCACCTCAAGGAGTCGGAGCTTTGTCAAAACGCCTCCCCGAGAAAGGAGAAAGTGAAGGAGCAGTAAAGGGACAGGGGAGGGAGAATCAAAATGACTTCCCTTACCCCAAACACATGCACACACATGCACACATGCACGTGCACACACGCACAAACACACACACGCATTTACCTGGTGCAAAAGCTCGCTCCTGTGCTAGAGGGGAATCCAATGAGGCCTTTCCCTGGGCTGACTTTGGGGAAGGAAACCTGAAGGAGGGCTTTAGGAGAGCCCTTTCCCTTATCTAGTTCCCTTTCCCTTATCTTGGAGCTTTTTTTGGTGGGGGGTGCTGGTGGGTACTGGGACTGAACACTTGACTTTGGTGATACAACACCTTGCTCTCACCAATGGAGGTAAACTGGTCAGCCCCATCTTAAAGCATTTTCACATAGAATGTCTGCAAGCCTTGGAAACACTCCAGATAGAAATGAGTGCTTCTGGGTACCAAAAGACATATGCAAAAATGTTCATAGCTACTTTATTCATAGTAGCCCAAAACTAGAAACAACCCTCAAGTCCATCGATGGGAGAATGAAAATATAAATTACTATATATTCATGCACAACCCCTTGGATGACTCTCCAGCCACCATATTGAATGAGAGAAGTTAGACAAAGAATACAAACTATATGGTTCTGTTTATTTGAAGTTCAAAAATAAGAAAAACGGGCCGGCCCGGTGGCGCACTGGAGAGTGCGCCGCTTGGGAGCGCAGCGGCGCTCCCGCAGAGGGTTCGGATCCCATGTGGAGACCGGTTCCCATTCACTGGCTGAGCACGGTGCAGGCGCACAAAAATAAGAAAAACGGGCCAGCCCGGTGGCGCACTGGAGAGTGCGCCGCTTGGGAGCGCAGCGGCGCTCCCGCAGAGGGTTCGGATCCCATGTGGAGACCGGTTCCCATTCACTGGCTGAGCACGGTGCAGGCGCAACACCTAGGGTTGCGATCCCATTGCCGGTCAGTAAAAAAAGACAAAAAGGAAAAAAAATAAGAAAAACTAATTTAGGTTACTTTTGGGGTTTTGATTGGGAGAGGGTACAAGGGAGTGTTCTGCATTTTGATCTGGGTGGTTGGTACACAGGCATGTACGTAGGTAAAAATGTACCAAGCTATCCACCTAAGAGTTTTGCACCTCACTGAATATAATTCATGCCTCAATAAAAAGGTCAAAATAAAAAAAAAACAAGTAAAAGGCCTGGAGCCAGAGGAGAGTTCCATCCTCAGGGGATTTCCACAGAATTGGGTGGCAGTCCCCACCTCCCCTGGCAGCTCACGAGGTCAGCACGTCTGGCCATTGCTTCCTCCTTCTGAGCAGCTGGGTCCCCAGAAGCCAGGAGGACACAGGGCAGATTCGCTTTTAGATCCAAGCTGCTTAAGCTCCCCCATGACCTCCTACCTCTTCCCACCTTCCTAAGGCTTCTCCATCCTTTGCCCACTTCCCCCCCCAACCCCCAGCTTTCCATAATCCCAGATGAAGTGAGAAGAAGTCCCAGCCTGGCACCTTCCCCCTGGCCTTCGCGCCTCTCTGGGTGAATCCCACCAAGCCGCCACGGTTAGATCTCCAGCATCTGGTGAGGCGGTGGAGAGTCAGATTCAACTTCCAGGACTGTGTCCTCAGCATTCAAATCATAGGTCTGCTGAGACCAGAGGCCCCCTACTCAAGAACAGCAACCCTGTCACCCCAGCTCCTCCCTGTCCCAGGACAGTTTCATTCACATTGGAGTTTTTCTCCAAGAACACTAATAAAAACTTCTTTATACAGATCAACTTCTCATGAGCCAGACATTGCTTTCTGCATATCACAGACATCAACCTGATCAGGGCTATTACTAACTCCATTTTACAGATGAGGCTCCTAAAGATTAAATGACCCACCCAAGGAGCCATAGTCAGTCACTATCAGAGACAGGATTTGGACTCAGGCAGCTCAGCTGCAGGACCATGTGCCTGAGCACCGAGCAGACGACCTCTTACATGCACAACTCTAAATAGAAGCATCAGCACCATGAATGGGGCCCAGTATTAACTAAGGTGAAAGAAAGGGTAACGTTTGTAGCAGGATAATATCACAATCCCCATTAGTACAAATTTTTAAAATTCAAATTACATTGAATTAAAAAACAACAAAAAACCTTCCCCTCTTCTGGCCAAACAGGGGCAGCAGCTCAATGGTGCTGTCCAAACCATACCCTGTTCTTGTGTGGGACCAAGGCCACCTCTAAGGACATCCAAAGGCATAGGGCATGGTGGGGGGGCTATCTCTGCCCTGGGGCATCACCGATTCAGCCATTGTTTCCCAGCTGCACGAGGCGTGGACTATCCAGCCTCAGAGCAAAGCCCCCTGGGTGGGCCGAGGGTTGACCAGACAGATGGCTTACAAGGTGCTCCTTCCTATAAAGTGCTTAGAGACAGCACTGTCAGGGAGCCCAGTGCCTAACAAGCTCATTGAGTGCTAGCAGGGCTCTTTGACATGAGACAGCTGAAGGGCCCCTGGGCCTGGCTCTGCAGGGAGTTGAGCAGAAAATCCAGGGTGGCCCTCGAGGTTCTGAATTATAATTGGATTTTCTGAGAAACGGCTTTGCCAGCTTGAAAGGCAGGCTACTGATTTACAAATTGACAGCAGCCAGCGTCTACCCATTCCTGCAACTAGATTTGCAAACTCTCTGACTCAGCCTCCTGTTTCCTCCTTCCATGTTGATCCCTGCCCTTTTCCAGGGAGCCGATCTGCTCTGGCTGTCTGGACTCTCCTGCAGGTGTATGAAAGAGTGTATCAAGGGTCAGTCCATTTTGCTGTGTCAATAACCGCACACTATCAGCCACCACCATGCTGCCAATCAGCTGGGGAATGGGCAAGTCACCCTCCGAGGTGGGCTTTAGGAAAACTTGACCAGTAGCCTTTCACTTTCACCCAGGTAAGGATTCTGACTGGCCCCTGCCCTATAGAGACACCCAGAGACTGAGAAGCACAGGAAGCCGGAAGGGTATCGGTGAAATGAAGCCACAGGGTTCAAGTCCTGCCTCTGCCCCTCACTAGCTGCTGATCTGGGCAAACACTTAATCTCTCTGAGCCTCACTTCCTCTCTGAGGTTGAAATGAGATAATGTGTGTAAAATGGAGAGAGATGATGTGGGGTAATATTTTTGAATTAATTGATATGTTTTTTATTCCCAGTTTTTCTTATTGCTCCAAGATCCTCCCCACCCCTAAAATTCAGGCAGTTGTTAGCTTATTGCCTCCAGGAAAGGGTGAACAGCAGAAAAAGGGGACCAAAGAGTCCTGGCTTTTGATTTTCAAAAGTCTCAGAGATGAGGGGAAATGGAAGGGACTGGTATGTATAGACGACAGAATAGATTTGGTGCTGAGGGCAGGGTGGGAGTAGGAAGGGGGACACAGACGCTGGACTAGCAAAGTTTCCTGCCTCTGAAGACCAAATAAAAATTCCCAAATAGGAGGAAGTGTCTGAAAGCAAGCAAGGAAAACCAAGTTCCTGGGCTGTGTCCTGCTGTGTCCCTTTCCCCGTGGGGAGCCCAGGACAGCCCAAAGGGGCAGCTAGACCCTAGACTGGATGGCCACTGGATGTTCCGAGGCAGGTGGGGCTGAGATAGCTCCGTGAAGTTTCTCCGCACCACAGCAAGGAGCAGGAGGAGAAAAATGATCCCCAGGACCCTGAAATGCCCCAAAGTGGCCTAAAGGGACAGCTACTACACAGTTAGGGTGCTCAGAGCGACTAGCCCTAGATATCTAGGTTCTTATGTGAAAATGCCCCATTTCAGACATCGGCAACTAATTATTGAAAACATTATAACAAAACATATCTGAGGACTGCATTTGAATTGGAGGAAGCCAAGTAGTGGCTGTCATCCTGCCAGGCTTACTTCGGGCCCAGCATGGGATGGGCGCTGGCATGAAGGACAGCTCAGCATGGACTTGCACAGACCAACAGCCAGCAGCCAGCCAGGACACATGGACCAGGTGTCCCCTGGTGGGCTTTGGCACTGTGTCAGTCCCTTAGAATTTAGACGCAATCCCAGCAAAAGGGGGAGGGGACCATTTCTGCCACCTGGCAGAATGGGGGCTGGGAAGATAAATTAGGCTGAGTCACAAAAAAATAGTTACATTTCCTGCCAGCCCTAGTTTGTAGTCTTAGTCTGGTGATTTGGGGAGTTTAACTGTTTCTATGCTGCACAAGTCTTTGATAATTCTTTTTTCCCCTATCTCCTTATGTATTTATTTCATTTATTTATTATGTGGGTTAAAATCTTTATTTTGATTCAATATGAGCTTTGGAGGAAAGTCAATGAGCTTTGGAGGAAAGAAAAAAAGAAAACAAATTTTTGTTCTGAAATAATTATAGATTCACAGGAAACGGGGGGAAAATTACACAGAGATCTTATGTGCCCTTCACCCACTGGTAACATCTTACATGACTATAGGTCAGTATCACGGCCAGGAAATTGACATTGGTACAATCCACAGAGCTTATTCAGAGTTCAAGTTTCACATGTACTGTGTGCATGTGTGCATGTGTGTATACATGCATGTGTGTGTTTCTATGTAGTTTTGTCACATGTGTAGATTAGTGTAACCAGCACTGCAATCAATATAGAACTGCTCCATGACCACAAGCTCCTCACGCTACCCCACTGTAACTGCACCATCCCCAACCCTTGGCACCATTCTTCATCTCTACAATTTGGTTATTTCAGGAATGTTATATAAAAGGAATCATAAACTACGTACTGGCTTATTATACTCAGCATGATTCCCTTCAAATCCCTCCACGTTGCTACATATATCAATAATTCGTTCTTTTCTTTTCTTTTTTTTTTTTTTTTTTTTTTAATGTTATATAAAAGGAATCATAAAGTATGTACTGGCTTATTATACTCAGCATGATTCGCTTCAAATCCCTCCAGGTTGCTACATATATCAATAATTCGTTCTTTTCTTTTCTTTTTTTTTTTTTTTTTTTTTTTTTTGCTGTAGAATATTCCAAAGTGTGGATGCACCACAGTTTAACCATTTACCTATTGAATGACATTTAGGTTGTTTCCAGTTTGGGGTTATTTTGAATCTTTAGGTATTTATAATATTAATTTAGAAAATATCAGCCAGTGGCAGCTGTGTTCTAAGTTTGGATGCGGTGCAGTATTTTCTGTGGCCCCTCAGTCATGGAAATGCTCACCAAGCTTTTCATTTGAATGCTGCAGAAGCCTGGGAGGGAAGCAGGGCAGAGATTCATCTATTCAGTCAATACAGTTTTATTGAGCAATTATTACGTGCCATGAGCTATTCTAGGTATTGGCTGGATGGTGTGCAGTATTTTCTGTGGCCCCTCAGTCATGGAAATGCTCACCAAGATTTTCATTTGAATGCTGCAGAAGCCTGGGAGGGAAGCAGGGCAGAGATTCATTTATTCAGTCAATACAGTTTTATTGAGCAATTATTACGTGCCATGAGCTATTCTAGGTATTGGAGATATAGGAATGAATGGGGAAACTGAGGCTTAGAGAAGCTGTATGATTTGCTCAAGGTCACACATGTAGGAAGTGACAGAAATGGACCTTAAACCCAGGCCTTCTGATCTCCAGGCCATTGTTTTTCTGACTATATGAGGAAACCTCAAAAAATTCATGAAAAGATTTGTATTATCTTTTAATTCTATTTTCTGATGAACTTTTTGACATATCCTTCTATTCTGCTGCCTGTCCTCGTTGACATCAACTTCAGGGCACAAAGCACATGTTGGAGATCCTGTGTTTGGTGTTTAAAGATGTGGTTCTTAAATGGGGGTGATTCCCTCCTCCCAGGGAACATTTGGCAATGTCTGGAGTCATTTTTGATTGTCACAGCTGGGGAAAGGGGTTTAGAGGCCAGGGACTCAAAGCCGGAGCCCTTGCCACCCCAAAGTCTTGATTCTTAAAACTCAAAAGCGTTCTCTGTTTTCTGCTGGATCAGGCTTTCTCTGAAGGAAAACAAGCCACCATCAGGAAGGAGCAAAAGAGGGGCATTAATATTGCTAAATATTATCCACTCCAACAGCGTGTGCACGGGAAACGGACAACCAGGAACGGCCTTAGCAGGTGTGGATGATACTGTGATGCCTCTCCTTCTGGGCCCCCCTCAGCCCCTCTGCCCCCAGGTTTGTCTCCCATTCTTGGAACCTGGAACAAGGAGTCTCATCTTATGGGTAAGCACCAGTTCCATGAGAACCAGAGAGCGCAGACTCCAGGCAGCTGGGTTCATACCAACACTTACAAGCTGAGCGTCCTCGGTCAAGTCACTGAACGCCTCTGTGTCACAGTCTCATCTGTAAAGTGGGGGAAATAGAGTACCTTCTTCATGCAGTCATGAGGATGATTAAATGAGTGAGCACTTGTGAAGTGTGTAG
>NW_007729174.1:0-46129 GCF_000696425.1 Galeopterus variegatus
GCCAGTGAGCGGGAACCGGTTTGTATGTGGGATCCAAACCCTCGGGCGGGAGCCCCGCCGCACTTCCCAAGCGGCGCACTATCCAGTGCGCCACCGGGCCGGCCCTCTTACCAGGTGTTTTGCCTATACAATGATATCTTCTCACTCAGTGCAATCTAGGATTCAACAAATTCCCTGAGGGAAAAAGCAGCACAAGATTGTTGAAATTTATCCATCCTACCTTTGGCAAGTTTAGATTCCATGGGTCTAGTTTCCTCATACATAAAATGAGTACTTCATTCAGTTACAATGAGGATTAACTTAATAGGTTTAAAGCACTTAAAACAATGGCATTTCAAGCACTTTATAATTTTTACCCTTATTATTATCACGCAGAAACTACTCCGAAATCTATTTTGTAATGAAAATTGCAAGATCCACAACTGTTTGGTACTTAACCATTTATATAAAAACAGGAGTGGCCAGAATATGTGTATGTGCTTGTATATGGGTGATGTACCCCCAAAAGGTACCATAAGAGCCTGCAGGAGAAGAGTGGTGGCTTTTGTGGAGGAGATTTGGGTGTTTCAGCAACTGGGATGAGGGAAACTCTTTGACTGCATACCAAGTATGTACATACATATCACCTGTTCCACTTTTTTTGTCATTGTTAAAGTAAAGAACAGAAAAGAAAAGAAATAACACAGACTTTGGGGATATGCAATTCTGAATTTGTGACCCTTCTGTACCATATTGACCAAAATGAAAATATGGGGTCTGTACTAGTCTGTTTTGTGTTGCTTATAACAAAATACAAAGAACTGGGTAATTTATAAAGAAAACAAAATTTATTGCTTACAGTTTCTGAGGCTGGGAAGTCCAAAGTCCATCTGGTGGTGGTGACAGCAACCCAGGGGTCTCACATTGCAAGAAGGTGGAAGCAGAGAGAGCAGAGAGAGGGAGAGAAAGACAGACTCTCCTCTTTTAAAGCACTCAGAACCATGCCCTGACCACATTATTAATCCATTCACTACTGCATGGGCCTATAATCCAATCACCTCTTCAAGGCTCCACCTTTGAAGTGCCATAATAGGATTTCCCACCTTCTTAACAGTCATAGCGGGGTCCAAGTTTCTAATACATAAAACTTGAGGGGACACAATTCAAGCATCACAATTCAAGGAGTTTTGGGGGGACATGATTCAATCCACTATAGGGTCCCTTGTTCAAAAACCCGAAAAGCTTTTTTGCTTTCTTCCTCAGTCTCTCTTTTGATGTGTCATAGTGTTTGTATTGGTTATTTAATGTCATGCTTTCTTGGGTATGGTGGCACTCATAGGATGAATGTAGGCTCTCACGGGTGCCAAGGGTCCCTGACCTGTGACTAGGACTCTCAACTCTGCCCCTCTTTGCATCAACACCCAGGCCCTGGCCAGAGGGTAAGGTGCAGCAGCAGTCATTTGGGCAGCAGAGGGAGGGGTCATCTGGGTAGGTGGGTGAATGGGCAGCAGAGAACCTGTCCCAGTGAGGGTGGAAGGCAGTGGAATCTAAAGCACAGGAGAGCAGAGGCTCCAGGTCCCCAGAATGTACTGCATTGTCCCACCGAACCTCACCTAAAAAACACAAATTAAAAGAAAACATAGTTAAGAATTTCTAGATGGCACTACTAAACCTCAAGCCCAGGGACCCATTCTGAGCTTGGTGCCCTATGGGAGTCATGGTTGCAGGCCTATTAAGCTGGCCTACTACCATGTCTTTTTTTTTTTTTTTTTTTTGTAATCAGTAAGAAAACAAAATTTATTGCTTACAGTTTCTTTTTTTAATTAATTTATTTATTTTAATAATTTATTTTATTTATTGAATCAAAATCTATTATACATATTTTGGGGGTTGAACATTGAGAAATGTTGATTAAATCAGTATTACTAGCATATATATTGTTACAAATCTTAATTATTCTTTATGCCCCTTGTCCAACCTCTCCCCTTTCCCCATTCCCTCCCCCTCCCCCTCTAATTACTCTAGATTTCTTCTCTCCTTCTGAAAGAATAATGGTTACTCTGCTGATTTGTTGCCTAGATGATCTGTCCAATGCTGAGAGACGTGATCAGGTCCCCCAATATTATCATAGAGCAGATGCTTCTTCTGTCACTCTGAAATGAGTTTTGTGGAGAGAGACATCCTCTTCTTTTCTTCATCTCTGCTGGTGACTATTCTTGTGTGAATGCACTCCAGTGGTTGGCGGACCATCTGCATGGTGGCTGTGGTGCCATCATTTTACTTCTCTGGGGCCTCAGTTTCCTCATCAGGTTACCGAACTCAGATCCGGCTGCCTGCCCCCTTGAGAAGGAAAGAAAAAAAAAAAAAAACCTCAGAAGTCAAATGATTGGTGTTAGAAAAGCAGATGTATTCAGCTGAAGGAGATGGTAAGCTATCCCATCTCAAAGATTTACATTTACTGAGGGGTTTTGAAGGAAGTGTTGAGGGAATAGAATGTGGGAGGTGAAAAGCAGGAGAGCAGGAGATGTGAGTTAGGAGGGGTCCGTTTCTATGGGTCAAGTACAAGGTCTTGCCAAGGCCTCATGTGGTTTCTGTTTTCATCTTCACTGTTATCTCAGGACCCTGCAAGATTTTGATTTGCTCTGGTGTACTTGGCTGGTGCCCAAGGTCAGCTTCAGTCATTTGGCCTTGATCATTTCTCAGAACTCTACAAGTCTCAAAGAAAGAACTGTTAGCTTTGCAAAGTACTAATTAGCTTCTCAGCCTTGTTTTCCTACTTAGTGAGTGAGATAAGAAAGTCAGGGGATGGGAAGAAAGAGAGGAGAGAAACAAACTGTCCTTTTTATAATCCTCCTCTCCCTCTGCAGCCTGGGCAGTTTTAGGTCCAACCATGGCTTCAGTCCTGCTCACTCCAAAAATCAGTAACATGGGGCCGAGCCCGTGGCGCACTCGGGAGAGTGCGGCGCTGGGAGCGCTCCCACCGCGGGTTCAGATCCTATATAGGGATGGCTGTGCGCTCACTGGCTGAGTGCGGTACAGCCGGTCTCAAAAAGGACAAAAATCAGTAACATGGAATTAAAAAAACCAAACAAAATAAACAAACAGACTTAAAATATTACATCGAAAGTCCTTAGCATAGTACCTAATACAGTGAAAGAAAGCATTACAGGTTAAATATAATTATTAAACTATTAATGAGATAATAATTGGTATTATGTTATCAATGAAAAATTAGTAAACATTATATAAGAAATACAAATTATAAATACTTTATTAAATAGTGTAAAGGTGATATAATGAACACATGCAAACATTACAAGAGATACATTTTTGGATGAATTAATGTCACAGTTCATCCCTAAAGCCCAACTATGCCAGCTGTTCCCCCATCTGAAGATAATATTGAAACAGAGTAAGGCTAGGCCTGTGAACCGAACTGACTCCATTTTCCCTGCAGAGGACACTTTGTTACTTTTCCACTCTTCAGTCATGAGACCCCCCCAGGGCAAATGATTACCCTATGGCCCGTCCTGATAAAATAGATTGAGATAAGACAGGAAACAGATATATATGGAGGTGCAAAACCCCTCCCCAAGATTTGTCTACCATAGTTGAAAAACTTACAGATTAACCTTAAGACCCCTTTAGGAATTACTGCCTGCGAATGAAGCTTCAAGGTAACTGCTACAATGATGAACACACCGCCATCTTGGACCTACTGAGCATGCACCCATGATGCAACCAGGAAAAAAAGAATGGACCACCTCCAGTGACGCTGGCCTGTACCCCTTAACTCCTTTCCCTATAAAAGACACTGACCAGCTCCCCTCAGGGGGCTAGCTTTACTGTTGCTACCCCCCTTATGCATAAGTCTATCTCCTCTTTTAATGAAGCGTTGCTTGCTTTACTGCTTGGTACATTGTTCATTTCTATGACTTTGGAATTCAAGAGCCTAATTTAGTCACTGGCGAAAACTGGAAACTTTTGGGCACCAGAGAAGACTAGCTGCAAGAGGCAAGTGACCACTGGGACTATTTTGCCCCTCTTTTGCCTAAATTCTGACAAGGCAATGCTTTATTCTCTTTTACTCCCACGCCCCTTTTCTTGCTCTTTAAAGTGACTGCTGGACAACTATAGCTTAAACTCCAACCTATGAGAAGCATGTTCCACTAGCAGAGGGAGGAGGGCCAGTCATACACCATGAAGATCTTGCTTGAGCAGTTTTCCCCCAATAGGGGATCATGAGAGTGGTGGGGATTCAATCCCACGCCGCACAGTGACTGGAAGTCCAGAAACTGCTAAAATTCTCTTTACCTTTCTCTGATTTTCTGAGCCCTCTTCTGCTGTTTGGTTGGATTGTATCCTCTATGTACCCCAGAGGGCTCCTGACTATGCTTTGCTTCTGATTTTCTGAGCCCTCTTCCTGCTGTTCTGTATAGATGCACCCTGGAGGGCTCCTGGCTATGCCTTGTTTCTCTGATTTAAATCTAGTGGGTACTTTTTCTCTAGTGGGTACTCTTCTTTGTGCCAACAACAGTGGGGAGAACTGCTTTTATCAATTACTGTTTCAGCAAAATGGGCTGGCCCTGCCAGTTGGGACTAGGATAAACTAGACTCCACTGCTCCTCTTTCCTCTTTGTTTGCTTGGTTCCACATTTAGTTGAGTACCAGTAATCTGAATAAAACTTCCAATCCTTGCACCAACTTTTGGACTTTCAGGTCATTTGTTTAGTACAAGACGGCAAAGCGAGCCTGGTCTGTTGGTAACAATATCAGCAAGTTCAGAACAGAGTATCTTGGGCCGGCCCGGTGGCGCACTGCTACAGTGAGCCACTTGGGAAGCGCGGCAGCGCTCCCGCCGAGGGTTCAGATCCCACATACAGACCTGCCGCTCACTGGCTGGGCAAGGTGCGGGTGCAACGCCGAGGGTTGCGATCCCATAGCCGATCCCGTAGCCAGTCCCGCCTGGTACGGGCACGACACTGAGGGTTGCGATCCGTTGCCGGTCACGAAAAAAGAGAAAAAAAAAAAAAAAAGAACAGAGTATCTAACCATTACAATCCAACTTTGAAAAAGTTGGTCCTGGTGAGGCACTCATGGTTCCCAGAAGCAGAGTTAAGTACCTGAGTTCCCATGGCAACCCAGTATATCAGAGAGATCCAACTCCCATAGGAAATGCAGGGTAAGAGTCTCTCTAAGCATCAGGCCGAGATGTGGGTGGGAAGAGCTGGTGCCTCTCTCCTGGGTGCTGTCCACTTGGCACCAGACCCACGCTTTGTCTACACCCAAAAACACCTCTAGGGGAGCCATTTTAATGTTTCCATGGAGTACCCTAGGTTCAGGCACCTCCCATGTCACCAGCCCAGAACACTATCCTCTTTGCCTGCACCTGCCCTTCCTTCCTCATGGGGTTGGGTAGCTCTTCTTCCCATTCATCAAAGTACCAACATCCCTGTACATACTCTTCTCATTGGAGTTATCCTGGGTGTATTAGTCAGGGTTCTCCAGAGAGACAGAATCAATAGGATATGTTATAATTATATGAGAGTGATTATTAGGGGAATTAACTCATGTGGCTATGAAGAAAAGTCCCATGATAGGCCGTCTATAAACTGGAAGCCAGTAGCGTGGCTCAGTCCAAGTCCAAAGGCCTCAAAACCAGGGAAGCTGATGGTGTCCTTGGTGTAAATTCTGGAACCCAAAAGCTGAAGAGTCCTGAGTTCTGATGTCCACGGACAGGAAAGAAGAGTGTATCCCAGCTCCAGAAGATCGTGAGAGCTTCACCTCTTTCCTCTGTCTTTTGTTCTCTCTGGACCCCCAGTGGATTGGATGGTTCCCATCCACACTAGAGTGGGTCTTTCTCACCCAGTCCACACAGACTCTCATACTACTCTCTGCTGGAAACACCCTCACAGACACACCTAAAAAGATAGCTTTACCAGGTTTCTCAGCATTCCTTCATCTAACCAAGTTGACACCTAGAATTAACCTTCACACCGGGGGAGATGACATTCCCCCATCCCATCAACAGGATGGCAGGACAGTGAGCAGCAAATGGAGGGGAATGTGGAGGTTCAAAGGAGAAGTTATAAGTTGTTCGTAGGCTGGTGGGAATGATTCATATATGGCGTAAGGATTGTTTCAGTGTTAGTTTTCCCCACATGATGAGCCAGTCCTCCAAAGGTGGATCTTTTAAAGATACTGTTGGGAGAGGAAATCCACCAAGGGCCCTGAGCATTGTTTCATGTGTTTGCTGAGTATGTCAAGAATTCAAAGCCCTAACTGCCTTTTCCCCAAGAGATTTCTATGGTTGTATTTGTAGTGAGCAACCTTAAGGGACGAGGTACCATGTGCCTCAAAGAGCAGGATTGCTTCCACTCACTATAAAAGGGAGAGATCTCCCAAGCTCTGTGTTCCTCTCCTATAACACAACACTCTGCATGTATAAGCATCCAGGTAAGTCCACCTTTACTTCCCTCGTGGCACACAGAGGGCTTGGAGAAACACTGCAAATATGAAGCTCTGGCTATTGCTTTTGCTGGAAGTAATAAAGTCCTTTGTCTCTGACCCAGAAGTCTTATGCCTTCTGTCAGCATCTGTTGATCTGTGGCAAATTAACTTGTAACTTGCAAGTAGGATAAGATCTCAGACCTTCCACCATCCTTCACACACCAATTTAAGTACATCACTTCTCTGCTTCCCTTTGCTATTAGGATGAAAGTGAATTCCACTAACATGGACTTCCAGGCCCTGTATAGCCCAGCCTTACCTACCTCTCCAGGTTTTTGTGATACTTTCCTCAAAAACTTTCTGTTCTTTCGTCATCATATGGCATAAAAATTAATCCCTGACATGTGGGCACTGGCCTGACACTAATAACTAGGCCTCCATATTGCTAATAACCTGGCCTCTTACTCAGGTCAAGGCCATATTGTTCTCCTGGTGGACATAAATACCAAAATCACCCAACCATAACCCAAATCTTATAATAAGTTCTTTCTAACTTGATCTTTCTGAAACGTTCTACAGTTCCTCATGGCATGCATTCTCCTTCACTGCATGAGTAGTAAACCCAATTTATTTAATTACCTGTGTAGTCCTGGTACTCTTTGGCTGAAGGGCATTGACATATATATATATATATATATATATATATATATGCTAGCCTTCTTTCAGTTTACCAAACATGTCATTTACTTTCCTGCCACAGACACTTCGCACATTCTGTTCCCTCTGCCTAGAACACTGTTCTCTTCATCTCCTTAGCCTAATCAACCCTTCCCTATCTTGAAGTTCTCAGCATAAATATCACTTTTCTACAACATTTTCCTGATTCCCTTAGCAAAATTTGGGATTATACTCTAATACTATCTTGGATATATACACTTTTTACAATTAGTAATATATATTTGTTTGTATTACTCTTTATTTATTTAGTATCTTTAAGGGTATGTACTAGTCTTCCTTGTTCATTACTATTGCCCAACATCTACTAGGGGTCTAGTACATTGTGGGGATCCAGTATTCACCATTTCTTCATTCTACAAATAATTGTTGAGTGTCTACTATGTGCTAGGCACTGTTCTATGATCTGGTATCCAAAGTTAAAACCAACCAAGTCCTGGCCCTCACAGAGATTACAGTTTAGTTAGGGAAGGAAATAATATAGGAAATAGACAAGTCCCTCAACAAATATTTATTGAGCACCTCCTTGATGCAATGTATTTTTGTAGAAGTTAAGGACATAGCAGAGAACAAAAATGACAAACTTTGTGTGCCTAAGAACCTTACATTCTGGTGTATATGTATATGTTTATGTTAGCACACATTTATATATTAATAAATATATATGAGTTTCAGTAATGATAAGATTTTCTGTAAAATAAAGCATTGTATGGTGATAGAGAATTGGAGTGGGTGTTATTTTTGATATGGCTATTGAGAAGATCTCTCTGGAAAGTTAATATATGAGACCTGTGGGAAAATAGGAAATACAGTCATTGATTATTTAAGCCCTTGATGGTCATTGTAGTAACACTTTTATCTGAGTGAGGTGGAGAGCCCTTGGAGATTGTTGAGCAGAGTAGGGGGTTTAACTTAAATTTTAATAGGATTTCTCTGGCTGTTCTGAGAACTACTGACTCAGGAGTGGAAGGTGAGGGACAAGGGTGATAGCAAAGAAATTAGGTAAGAGGCTACTGAAATTATCCAATGAAAAATGATAATGGCTTAGGTCATGATAGTGTGGCACATATGAATATGTACCTCTCAAAACCCTTTTCAAGATGACACTTGCCATCTCACTGAAAGGAGTGTAGTTTCCTGACAACTTGCAACTGTTAGCTCCTTCAGAATCTGTCTTTTCTTTCCAACTGAAGTCTCGATCTTCTCTGGTGACCCCCACCCAATAACTGAACATGATAGTGGTAGCCAAGATCATGATTTTTATTGGGTAACTCCCAACCAATGTATGAGTAAGGTGATAGTACAAGTGCCTAACCGTTTCCACCCTATATGGGCTCCTATAACAGGAAATATTTGCCCTAAAGCCCCTTACTGAGCTGGAAAAAACTTCCTCAGACCTGCCAATTAGTGCGCAAAACTGCTGTGATCTTGAGTCATACACGCATATCGATTAACTCACAGTGACAACAGACATGCAGGAGAAGCAGGCGTGGGTCTAGAATCAAGCGATATCTGTTTTTTATCAACTATCCTGGTTCTCAGGACTTTGGACTTGGACTGGAACTACACCATCAGCTTTCCTTGTTCTCTAGCTTGTCAGCTTCAGATCTTGGGAATTCTCAACCTCCATAATTGCCTGAGTCAATGCCTTATGATAAATTTTACTATATAAATATACAAAGGTACTTCAAAAAGTTCATGGAAAATGGAATTAAAATATAGTATGAATGTCTCCATGAACTTTTTAAAGATCCCTTGTGTTTCCTATTGTTCAGTTTCTCTGAAGAACTCTGACTAACACACTCCCCAATAAATTTTTTGCATTCCTAACTCTGTTTCAGCATCTGTTTCCTGGAGAATCCAGTGTATGAGTGAGGTTAATAGTAGAGGATATGAGAAGTGTGCAGATTCAGGATGCATTTTAAAGGTAGGGCTAATAGGATTTGCTGATGGATCAGATATGCCATGTGAAACAAATATTTATTAAATAATTTTAAAACAAATATGTGGTAGATATTACCACTCTTCACCAATTTTCAATCTGAGTAATTCTGTGCAAAGGAGAGAGTCAGATTTTATTGCCCTCTTGAAGTTAGATGTAGCTATGTTCTTTTCTCTGGTAAATTAAATGTGAGTGGAAGTAAAAAGTGTAGCTTACTTTGGGGAGTAATTAAGAACTGATGAGTGTTTCTCCATGCTTTCTTCTCCCCACTGCTGTAACTGGTGAAGGTCTGGAGATACCCTCCATCATCCTATTTCCCTGAGTGAGCTCAATGTGGTGCAAATACCCTTGTGATCCATGTATAGTGAACAAGGAATAAACACCAGTGTGTTCAGCCACTGACATGTTGGTGTATTTCATTACAACAGCCTAAACTAGCTTAACCTGACTAAAATAGCTATTGGTACTGCGGTGGAGTGCTGCAGAAATAAAACTTATAAAAAAAAAACCCTAAATGGCATTGATTTAGCAGTCAGATGGTAGATGGTGAGAAAAAATTTATTGGAGGTTCAGAGATGTTAAGCATCTTGTTTATGTTCACACATCTGGTAAATGGAAGAGCTGAATTTGAGTGCAATTCTACTTGGGTCCAAAATTTATGCCATCTATCACTATAGCTTCTCATTTTTGGCTTAGGTGTTTGGATAGTAGTGGTCTGTCTTTAACTGATACACTTATTCTTCCAATAAATGTTGATTATTTGTAGTATTATTGAATATGTTCCAGGCATTGTGTTGGGCAGGAAGAGGAACATATAAATTAATAAATCAATTTTTAGTTATGTTGAGTTTGAGCTGAATTTAGGACTTCTGGGTGGAAAGAATGGCCCAGTAAGAATTCATTCATTCATTCATTTATTCCAAAAGTGTTGAGCATCTACAATGTTTGTGTTAGTTGCTGGGACTGCAGTGTTGAGCAAATCCCACTTGATCATGTTGTATAACTCTTTTTATGCATTTTTGGATTATATATTTTTTAATTTTTTATATCTAAATTCATGAGAAATAATGGTCTGTAGTTTTCTGTTTTTGTACTGCTTATGTCTGGTTTTGGAATTAGGGTAGTACTTAAATCACAAAATGACACAGGAAGTGTTTCCTCTTTTATTTTCTGGAAAAGATTGTGTAAATTGGTGTTGATTATTCTTTAAAAGTTTGGTAGACTTCTCCAGTGAAACCGTCTTGGAGTGGAAATTCCTTTTTCTGAAGCTTCTAAATCACATATTTAATATCTTTCATGGTTATCGGACTAAGCAGATGATTAGATTATGTATTTTATCTTCATTGAGTTTTGGTAGGTTGTGATTTTTGAGGACTATGTCTTTTTTTTTCTATGTGGCCAAATTTATGAACATAAAGTCGTTCATATTATTCCTTATTATTTTTTCAATGATGTAAGACATATAGTGATATCCCATGTTATATTCCTGATATTAGTGATTGGTGAGTTCTTTTTATTTTTGTTATTGTAGTAAGATGTCTATCAATTTTATTGACTTTTTTTTAAAGAATTTCCTTTTGTTAATGCTTGCAATGTATATGTTTTTCTATGGTTTCACTTTAATCTACTGATGTCACTAAATTTGAATTGAGTTTCTTGTAAACCGTAGCATATCTTCTCACATCCTCTTAAAACTCTGTTTTGTTGTTGCTGTTGTTGTTGTTTGTCTTTGGTCTATTTCTGTGTTCAGACTGGGTAGATTCTATTGATATGTACTCACTTCACTGATTCTATCTTCTATCTTCTCCACTACTATTCAGCCTATCCAGGCAGTGTTTTCATAATTCAGCTATCATATTATTTTTTACTGAGCATTTTTATTTTTTAAAATTTGTTTCAAGAGAATTTCAAGCCACTTGTTGAAGCATTTTTATGATGGCACCTTTAAAATCCTCCCTGGGGATGAAGAGGCTTCCTGGATGGAGCTGCTTATTGTAGTATAAACACCCTCAATCCTGCCACACTGTTGCAGTTTATCTCTGGTGGTAGAAGGTAGCCCAGAAAGGAAGAAAAGCACTTCCCCTGGTTGCTTATTGTCAGCAGGTATCCCAATAGACCCTCCTGGCCATTGCTACCAAGTTCCATTGGTGTTACTGATGGAACTTTGGTTCAATTCAGGGTAGAAATGAATCTACCTGGGCTTTCTGTTGTTGTGAGGTTGGAGTTTGGGAAATGCTGAGCCCGGGATTACTCTATTCTGTTGAGTTGAGGGATCATAAGACACCCTGCCATTATCTTGCCCCTATGGTCCTGGGGTCCCTAGATAGTTCCCCTTCTTTCCACCTTTCAGAGTTCTCCTTTGGTTGATTCTTGCATTATTTTTGGAGTTTATGGCTCTATTTACCAGGGAGGAGCAGGGAAAAATGAATCCATGGACTGGATGTTCATTACCATTTTTAGAATTCCATTTTGATTTATCTCTAGTGTTTTGGGGTGTATCTCTTTGTATAGATTTTTTAGTTGTTGCTCTAGTATTACATTACATATTATACATCTTAGGTTATATATGCATTACTTACTATGATCTGCACATGTCTTCATTTTACCAAGTAAAGTGTAGAAAACTTTCCAGACTTTAATTCTCTTTGCCTCCCCTAATTATGATATAATCACCTTAAATATTTCTCCATTAGATAAGACAATGGCATAATTTTCACTTCATCTGTCAAATGTAATTTAAAAAACTAAAGAAAGAAAAGTCTATTGTATTTGTCCCTAGTTTTACTCTTTCCATTTTTCTTCCTTCCTTTCTGATGTCCACGATTCCTTCTTTTATCACTTTCTTTACTGTTTAGAAAAGAAAAAATGTCTAGCCATTCTTTTAGAGCAGGTCTGTTGGTGACAAATTCTCTTAGGTTTTCTGCTTTTGGGGGTTTTATTTCCTGAGAATATTTTGGTGTCCTTTTCATTTCTGAAAGGTGTTTTCACTGGATATAGATTTCTAGGTTAGCAGTTCCTCTCTTGAGCACTCATTATTATCTGCCTGTCAAAGGTTCTTATCTTTGGCAGCAAGTTAAAAACACCTGAGTAGTTTTAAAAAATATTTCAATACCCTGGCCACACCCAAGACCAATCAAATCAGAATATCTGGGTTTGCGACCTAGTCATCTGTATTTTTAAAAGCTCCCCAGGTAATTTGTGCTGCCAAGATTGAGAACCACTGGATGAGGACTAGATAAGACAAGGTACAGGTGTATTAATTTGTCTAACTACACAAAAATTCAGTGTTATAGTGTTGGAAAAATAGAATAATTTAATCAGGATCCCTTTGCCTCAGAGCCAGTTGGGGGTGGTTCAGTAAGCAAGTTGTGTGTGGGTGGAATTAGTGCACCTGCACAGCACTGCAGTTTGGCTGGCATGGTCTACCTTGGGCATCCACTGGTCCGTGCAGCCGTGCTTTCCAACTTATGGCTTCCAAGGACCTGTTTGCCAGTTACCTAGCTCATAGACCTGCGTGTAATGAGTCTGGTGACCCAGCCTGGCGTGTAAGGGGTCTGGTGACCCAGCCTGGCATATGAAGGGTTTGTGACCCAGTCTGTGAATGGGCTTGAGGGGTCTGTAAGTTCCAGACCCAGCCCTAGCTCTACAATTGGCCCAGTTGGTGCAGGATTATGGGCAGGTAAAGGAGCCTGACAACTGGCGTAGTCATGTAGCCTTATAATTGGCATCACAAACAGGATTCCAACATTAGCCTTAGCGCTACATATAGCTAGAATTAATTCCTAGCAATTTTCTGTAAGAAATGAGATATCTCAGTTCTCAACTTCTGTTTACAGTGTTTATTCAACAATTACCTGGTACTCAATGTACAGTTTGTAAACTGGAGGCCTATAAACAGGTTGTGTTTGGTCCTCCCAGTGGTTGCATTGGTTACCAACATTTAAAAATCAGGAGATTTCACATAAAAACAGGAACTTCCAACTTCCCTTGAAAATCAGAAGATCTGGTAACATGTTTGCATTCAATAGTGGTACCAATCAATCAAAACTGAGTAGTAGCTGCTGCCTCATTTAGATGGAAATGGTCAATTGTGCTTTCTTTCTTTTTTTCCTGATCACTCTCATTAGAGGTTTATCAATTTTATTGATCTCATAGAATGAGCTTCTTGTTTTATTGATTTTCTCTCTTTTTTTATGTTTGCTATTACATCAGTTTCCACTTGATCCTTACTATTTGCTTGTTTCTACTTACTTTGGGATTAATTTGCTCCTTTTTTTCTAGTTTCCTAAGGAGGAATGTTACCAACAGACCAGGCTCGGCTTGCTGTCTCAGACTAAACAAATGACTTGAGAGTCCAAAAATTGGTGCAAGGATTGGAAGGTTTATTCAGATTACTGATACTCAACTAAATGTCTAACCAAGCAAACAAACAGAAAAGAGAAGCAGTGGGGTCCAGTTTATCCTAGCCCCAGTCAGCGGGGCCAGCCTTTTCCACTGACACAGTAATTGATAAAAGCAGTTCTCCTCACTGTTGTTGGCACAAAGAAGAAAAGTACCCACTAGATTTAAATCAGAGAAACAAAGCGCAGCCAGAAGCCCTCCAGGGTACACCTATACAGAACAGCAGGAGAGAGCTCAGGGTCAGAAAATTAGAAACAAAGCATAGTCGGGAGCTCTCCGGGGTGCACCTACTGAGTAGCAGATGCAATCCAACCAAACAGCAGAAGAGGGCTCAGAAAATCAGAGAAAGGTAAAGAGAATTTTAGCAGCTTCTGGACTTACAGTCACTGTGCGGCATGGGATTGAATCCCCACCACTCTCATGATCCCCTGTTGGGGGAAAACTACTCAAGCAAGATCTTCATGGTGTAGGACTGGCCTTCCTCCCTCTGCTAGTTACTCTTCAGGGCAGGCTGGTGCCGGCCACAGGGAGCATGCTTCTCACAGGTTGAGAGGAGTTTAAGCTGTAGTTTCTAGCAATCTCTTTTAAAGAAGAAGAAAAGGGAAAAAAGGAGAGTAAAAGAGAATAAAGCATTGCTGTTGGGAAAATGGAATAATTGGTCAGGCTCCCCTCACCTCCAAGCCGGTTCAGGGTGGTTCGGTAACACTGTGTGTGTGGATGGAGTAAGTGCACCTGCACGGCAGTGCCACTTTGGCTGGTGTTTTACTGCCTCAGGTGCCCACCCTGCATGGCCATGTTTTTCCAGACCTGCAGCTTCCAAGGACCGTGTGGCTGGTTACCTAGCTCATACTCCTGCGTGAAGGGGTCTGGTGACCCAGCCTGTTGTGGAGGGGTCTGGTGACCCAGCCTGGTGTGTGAAGGGTTTGTGACCCAGTCTGTGAATGGGCTTGAGGGGTCTGGGAGCTCCAGACCCAGCCCTAGCTCAACCATCGGCCCAGTCAGTGCAGGATTACCGGCAGGTAAAAGAGCTGCAACAACTAGCATGGTCGCCTAGCTTTACAATTGGTGTCACGAACAGGATTAAAAGAGCTAGACAATTGGCGCTGTGAGCAGGATTCAAGACATTAGCCTCACAGTAGCCAGACAATTGCGTTGTCAGAATTTAGGCTGTGGACTCCAGGTGAGACTTTCCAGCAGCACAGATAGGAGCAAAATAGTCCCAGTGGCCATTTGGCCTCTTGCAGATAGAGTCTTCTCTGGTGCCCAAAGGTTTCCAATTTTCACCAGTGACTAAATTAGGCTCTTGGATTCCAAAGTCATAGAAATGAACAATGTACCAAGCAGTAAAGCAAGCAATGCTTCATTAAAAGAGGAGATAGACTTATGCATAAGGGGGGTAGCAACAGTAAAGCTAGCGCCCTGAGGGGAGCTGGTCAGTGTCTTTTATAGGGAAAGGAGTTAAGGGGTACAGGCCAGCGTCACTGGAGGTGGTCCATTCTTTTTTTCCTGGTTGCATCATGGGTGCATGCTCAGTAGGTCCGAGATGGTGGTGTGTTCATCATTGTCACCTCAGGCGGTGTGTTCATCATTGTAGCATTTACCTTGAAGCTTCATTCGCAGGCAGTAATTCCTAAAGGGGTCTTAAGGTTAATCTGTAAGTTTTTCAACTATGGTAGACAAGTCTTGGGGAGGGGTTTTGCACCTCCATAAATATCTGTTTCCTGTCTTATCTCAGTCTATTTTATCAGGACGGGCCATAGGGTAATCATTTGCCCTGGGGGGGTCTCATGACTGAAGAGTGGAAAAGTAACAAAGTGTCCTCTGCTTTTCCAGGGAAAATGGAGGCAGTTTGGTTCACAGGCCTAGCCTTACTCTGTTTCAGGAACATGAGTCATTGATTTTAAACCTTTCTATTTTTCTAATGTAGATATTCAATGCTATAAATTTCCTCCTAAGTACTCCTTTGACAGTATTCCACAAATTCTGATATAGTGTGTTTCCATTTTCTTTCAACTGAAAATACTGAGTTCCCTTTGATTTATCCTATGATCCATGAGTTATTTATGTTTGTTATTTAGTTTCCAAGTGTTTAGGGATTTTCCACAGTTTTTTCATTATTGATTTTTAATTTAATTCCATTATGGTTGGGAATACACTTTGTATGACTTGAATTTTTAAAAAAATTATTGGGACTTGCTTTATTCCACAGAATATGGTCTATATATCATTAAATGTTCCAAGTGTACTTAAGAAGAATGTGTATTTTACTGCTGTTTGGTAGAGTGTTCTATAAATATCAATCATCTCTAGCTGGTTGATTGTGTTGTTCAAGTCTGCTTTATATCCTTGCTGATTTTCTGCTTATATTGAGAGAGGACTATTGAAATCCCTGACTATAATTGTGGATTTGGATATTCCTCTTTGCAGTTCTATCAGGTTTTGCTCCATGAATCTTGATGCTCTTTTACTAGGTACATAAACACTTATGCTTGTTATGTACTCTTATTTAATTTACTAAGTTATCATTATTAAATACCCTTCCTTTTCCAAGGTAATATTCTTTGCCCCCATTCTTTGTCTCCTATAAATTTAGCCTCTCCAGCTTTCTTTCCACTAAGGTTAACATCGTATATCTTTATCAAACCTTTTACTTTTATCCTATTTGTGCCTGTCTGGCTACGACAAGGGCTACCGCAAGGCTAATGTCTGAATCCTGCTCACAGCCCCAATTGTCTAGCTCTTTTAATCCTGTTCGTGACGCCAATTGTAAAGCTAGGCCACCTCGCTAGTTGTCTCTGGCTCTTTTACCTGCCGGGAATCCTGCACCGACTGGGCCGATGGTTGAGCTAGGGCTGGGTCTGGAGCTCCCAGACCCCTCAAGCCCGTTCACAGACTGGGTCACAAACCCTTCACACACCAGGCTGGGTCACCGGACCCCTCCATGCAGGTCTTTCAGCTAGGTAATCGGCCACACGGTCCTTGGAAGCTGCAGGTCTGGAAAAAACATGGCTGCGCAGGGCGGGCGCCCGAGGAAGTAAAACACCAGCCAAAGCAGTGCCACCGTGCTGGCGCACTTACTCCATCCACACACACAATGTTTACCAAACGACCCTGAACTGGCTCTGAGGCGAGGGGAGACTGACCAAATTGTTCCATTTTCCCAACAGTGCTTTTAAAGCTAAAGCATTTCTCATAGGCAATACATAGTTTCTGTCTTGCATTTTTATCCAATCTGCCAGTGTTTGGCTTTAAATTGGGGTGCTCAGACCGGTTGCAATTAATGTCACTATTGCTATGGTTCAGTTTGAATCTATTATTTTTCTATTTGTCACAACTGTCTTCTGTTCCCTCTTCCCTCTTTTCTGCCTTCTTTTGATTAGTTTTTTTCTGATTCCATTTTATCTCTTTGGTCAGCTTATGAACTATAACTTTTTGTTTTGTTATTTAGTGGTTCGTCTAAGATTTATGATGTACCTCTTTAACATATTGCAGTCAACCTTCACATATTACACTACTCCTTACAATAGCATGCCCATTCTTCCCTCCTAGCCTTTATTCCATTGTTGCTGCACATTTTGCTTTTACATATGTTATAAACCTTGCAACACATTTTTATTTTTGTTTAAACAGTAAAATTTATTTTTAAAAGTTAAAAAAGTCTTTGCATGTTTATCCTTTTTCTTTTCTTTTCTTTTTTTTTTTTTTTGTCCTTTTTGAGACCTGCCGCACCGCGCTCAGCTAGTGAGCACTGTGAGCGCACCAGTCATTCCCATATAGGATCCGAACCCGCGGCGGCGGGAGCACTGCTGCGCTCCCAGCGCTGCACTCTCCCGAGTGCGCCACGGGCTCGGCCCTGTTTATCCTTTTTCTTACTGTGTGTGGTATCATTTTTCTTCTGCATAAGAGACTTTAACATTTCTTGTAGTACAGTTCTGCTGGTAATGGATTATTTCAGCTTCTGCGTGTCGGAAAAAATGTCTTTTTTCTTTTTTTTTTTTTACCTTAGTTTTGAAAGATATTCTTGCCAGATATAAAATTTTACCTTGACATTTTTTTCTTTCAGTATTTTAAAGGTGTTTCTCCACTGTCTTCCATTGTTTCCAAAGGGAAATCTGATGTCATCATTATCTTTTTCCTCTGCATGTAAAATACCTTTTATCTCTGGTTGCCTTTAAGATTTTCTCTTTTTCAGTGGTTTTAAGCAATTTGATTGTAATGTGCATTGGTGTAGTTTTCTTTATTTTTTCCTGTGCTTGGGATTCATTTATCTTCTTGTTTCTGTGGGTTTATAATTTTCAACAAGTTTGGAAATTTTCTGTCACTGTTTCCTCAATTTTTTTCTGTCTCCTCTTCTCTCTTTAAGAGATTCCAATAACCCATCTCTTAATCCCTTGAAGTTGTCCCACAGTTCACTGATACTCTTTTCATTTTTTAAAATTCATTGTTCCCCTGTGTTTTATTTTGTATAGTTTATGTTGCTATGCCATCAAGTACACTAATCTTTTATTTTGCAATGTCTAATTTTCCATTAATTCCATCCATCATATTTTTCATCATATAAATTTTAGGCTCATTTCCAGAATGTCTGCTTGGGTCTTTTTCATATTTTCCATGTTTCTACATAACTTTTGAACATGTGAAATATAGTCATAATGTCTATTTAAATGTTCCTGTCTGCTAATTCTAACATTTCTATCAGTCCTGGCTCAGTTTCAATTGTTTGGTTTTTCTCCTCAATATAGTTCATATTTTTATGCTTTTATTTATTCTTTGTAATGTTTAATTGAACACAATGTCTTCATTGTAGATTTTACTTTGGTGCTGAACATTTCTGTATTCCGATAAAAAATTTTGACAGTTCTGGGACATAGTAAGGGTACTCAGAAATAGTATGATCCTTTTGGGTCATGTTTTTAAGTTTTGTTACAGTTTTGAAGTAGTGTTCAATCTAAGCCTAATTATTCCCCATCACTGAAACTACCCTTCTATGTACTCTACTCAATGTCCCATGAGTTTTGAGGTTTTCTAGTGTGGTTAGTGGGAACAGAGTTATTTTCGGCCAAGCATTCATCCCAGACACTGTTAGCTCTAATCTGTCTGGGTGATTCTCTACCTGATCTTGGTTACTTTCTTCACATGCATATTCTGATCAGTCCTTAACTGAATGCTGGAGGGAAATCTCTGTGTATATCTGGAGTTTTACCTCTGCAGTTCTCTCCTCTTTGGTACTCTCTCCTGTAAATTCTATCTACCTTGGTCTCCCTGGAGGCTCAGCTCCGTATCCTCAATGCGCCATATTCCAGAAAATCTCTTAAGACAATAAACTGGGGCAATCTTTGGGCTCATCTAATTTGTTTCCCATTACTCAGGGCACACTGTCCTTCACTGCTGGATCTCTGGATCTCCAGTGACTTCAAATCCGATGTTTCATATGGTTTGAAACATTCTTTGGTTGTGGCAGATATGAGGGTAAATCTGATACTTTTTACTCCATATTGTCCATAATAAAACAATAAATTGTTTTTTTAAACTGAGGTATTTTACATACAATAATATGCACTACTCGTGTGTGTACAGCTCAATTATTTGTATATCTGTGTAATTACCACCCAGATCAAGGTATTAAAATTTTCAGGCACTCCTAGAAGGCTCCTTCACTACTCTGTTTTATTGGAAGCTAGTTATCTTGTCTTTCTTTCATTTTGACCTTGAGGAAATTTATGCTAAAGTCAGAATAAAGCCAAGTAAACTTATCGCTGCCACCGCAGCTATTAATAATTCCTGTCTTCCAGAAGCAGTCCCATCTCAGAGATTCTTTTCTTTTTTTTTTTTAACAGATGGCCATTACAGATTGGGCATTTTTGTCCAAGAATACTGGGCTTAAATACTTATATTTTCCCAGTTTAACATTAAAACTCACTCTGATCTCACTGTCACCAGCCATCATTCATATAGTAAAATACCATTAGACGCTAAGGAAAGTAAGTTACGTTAGAGGAATTGTAATTGAATGGGGTTTGTTTGCCACAGGCGCATTAAAACCAAACGCAGAGATAACAGTTTTGCAGAAAAGAAAAGGTTTACTGCCAAGCACCGAACATGGAGATGAGAGAAATCTTTCTCAAATCTGCCTCTCCCATGGTGGGGTAAACAAAGTATGTACGGAGGAATGGTTGGGGGTGGTGCAGGGCATAAGGGATGGTGATTGGTTAGTGGGTTTGAGGGAGTCTTTTATTCATCTGCACAGGCACAAGCAAGCTTCATTCCTTTGTGGGTCGCATGCGCGGAAAATGGCAGCCTTAGCATGATCAGAGGGAGAAGTTTTCAGTCCCTTGACTTCAAAAGTTCACCTATGGGTCATTGGTGCAGGTGCAGTCTCCATGTCCAGGTCAAAGCTGGTTACAGCTGGTTTTGCCTGCAAGGGGTCTCCTTGCTTCCTGAAAAAAACAACTTTAAAATTCTGAGTTATGCTTAAGTTTAGGAGGTTGACTCTTTGGGTGTTGCTTTCAGAATTGTGATCATGAAAAGCAGCATGGTGCTGTGGAAAAAGTCATGGCTTACTTCTTTTTCCTCTTTCTTGCCTAGGCAGCAAGTTGAAAACTTTATTTTTTAATCCATGCTATTCCTTCCTGAATTTCTGATAGAATTGTTACTCCTGTATAGCTGTATCCTCTCTTCCTGATTTTTGTGTTATTTTTATACATCTCATAATCATATGTTACAAACCCAACATTACTTTACTACAATTGTTCTCTCCATACTGTTACACCTTATATAGAAGCTGAGAGATGAAAGATGAGCAATTATGTATTTATAGTGCTTGTTACATTGATCTTTTAATTTACCATTTTTGGTTCTTATTTGTTCATGTGAATTTCAGTTACCATTTATGTCATTCCTTTACTCCAATAAGCTTTGCTCTCACCCACCTCCCATGCTGTAAATTGGAAATTATATGGCATTTATAAATATTATAGTCCCAACAATAAAATTATATATGTTTTTACATAATTGATTTTTAAATGAGTTAAGAGAAGAACAGAGGTTAGCTCAGTTGGTTAGAGCTTGGTGTTATAACACCAAGGGTAAGGGTTTGGATCCCCATACCAGCCAGCCACTAAAAAAAAAAAAAAAGCAACTGAAAAGAGAAGAAAAGAGAAAAAATACTGATCTACATAGCCACTTATTATTAATTTTCTTTACCAGTGTTCATTATTTCTTGTGGATTCTATGTACTCTGTGGGGTCATTTGCTTTTAGCTTGAAAAAGGAAGTTCCTTTATTATTTATTAGAAATATCTGCTAACAATGAGTGTTTGCAAGTTTTAAATCTGTCAATGTCTTTATTTTGACTTCATTTTTAAAAGATAGTTTTGCTGTATATCAGATTCTTTGTTGATTTTTTTTTTCTTTTTTTCTTGCTAAATTAGATTTTCTTTATTATTTGGCAATGGCAATTCTTTTGGAAATGTCAGCTTTTTTTTCTTTCAGCACTTTATGTCATCTCACTGTTTCTTTTTCCAAAGATGACCAGTAAGGGGATCTCAACCCTTGACTTGGTGTTGTCAGCATCACACTCTCCCAAGTGAGTTAACCGGCCATCCCTATATAGGGATCCGAATCCGTGGCCTTGGTGTTATCAGCACCACACTCTCCCAAGTGAGCCATGGGCTGGCCCCTCTCCTTTTCTTCTTTAAACATGGATTCTTGTGGTTCTTTGTATGTATTTATAACTACTAATTTAAATTATTTTCTGTTAAATCTGACATATAGGCAATTTCACTGGCAATTTATCTTGCCTCCTTTTAATTCTTATGCATGGGTCACATGTTTCTGTTTCCCTGAAGGTCTCGTAATTTTTTGGATAATATATCGTCTCTTTCATGATCTCTCTGTTAACCTGTCTATCTATCTCTGTTGCTGTCATTCCCTGCTATTAGGCTCAATTAATTGCTGGCTGATTTGCTCTATTGTTTTTGACAATGCCTTGGGCATAAATTTCTCCATAGTCTGATCCAATTAAATTTGGCACCTTTGCAGGGATAGTTTTTGAAGACAATCTCTGAAGTTTCTTTTGATTTCAGGAAGACTCTTGTTAACTGTCGCTTTCCCTGATTCTCTCTGGAAAACCATCTGGCTTTTGGTTTATTTTGTTGCTCTCATGAATTTACCAGACAGTTATTAATGCTTCCCACCGAAATCTTTACTGTTTTTGAGAATTCCCTGAGGCATGAACTTATTACATTCTGTTCCAAATGAAGTCAGTTTTCTTGGGGAGAGCTTTTGTGCTCTCTGTTCTTAAAACCAGTCTTTACCCTGGAAAAAATCACTGCACCACTGCTCTGGAGCTTGGATTGGAGACAGTGAACTCTGAGAGTGGGATCAGAAGCCTCTGGTCTTCTTGGTCTGCCTCTACCAGTGTGGAGCTTGCACTGTATAAGCAAACTTGGGCAAGGGATATTAATACCCCACTATTTGTGACCTGCTGTGCCTGATATATAGCTTCTACCCTACAGGTGGTGTCTGGGTTGAGAAAGAGAGCCCTGGGCCTCTCAGTTGCACTCACTTCGAATTCAGGCTCTCCAACATGAAGCTTGGCAGGGGAGCGGCAGGGTGATGAGAAATACTAGTGCTGGTGGCCTGCCCATCCTATGGAGAAATTATACTCCTTGACTAGGAGATTGGGGAAGAGAAAGCCACATCATCTTGACTACACCCACCCAGATTATAGCTTTAATTACACTCACCTTGACAGAGGAAGAATGGAGCAGGTTGTAGCTCAAGTGACACAGACTCTCACTGATCTTACTAAAATTTAGATTTTCTTGAATAAATGTTTCTTCATATGTTCTATGCCCTTAGAGAAATTTCCAGAGACTTAAAATTTGTTAAAATAATTTTTGTTATGATTGTTTCCCTGGGATGAGGGTCTGTGGAGCTCCTCATACTTCCTTTCTTCCTTTTCTATATTTTTGTATATTCAAAGCTGAGATTAATGGATATCTTTAAGTTGGGGGCAGTCAAACTCAGTAAGAAATCACCAAAAGGGAAGACAGAAAAGCTGCAGGGAAAAAAAAAAAAAAAAAAACGAATTTGTATTGTTTGTGGCAGCTGCTTATATCAGTATGGAAAAGATAGATTCAGTCAAAAATATTTTCAGAACAAGAAAGTAAACCACCTGGAGAAAAAATAAAGTAAAATGGGATCTTTCTTCGTATCTTATTCAGAATAAATTCCGAATGGGTCAAAGATTTAAATCCAAACATTGATGCACTAGAAGTAATGGGAGAATTGCTTATGATCTTGATTTGGAAAAGGACTTTCTAAGTATGTCTATGAGAAATTCACATCAGTAACTTAAAAGTAAAAAGATACCATGAAAGCACTAATCAAGAGAATGCTGGAATGGCTATGTTAATATCATACAAATTACACTTCAAAGCAAAGGTAATTCCTAGGCATAAAGAGGGATACTGCATAATGATATAAAGGCTCAATTCACTAAGAAGATGTAACATTCCTACATGTGTATACACCTAACAAAAGAGCTTCAAAATATATGAAGGAAAAACTGACAAATTAAAAGAAAAAATGAACAAATCCACAATTATAATTGGGGACATCAACACTCCTTTTGCAATAATTAATAGAATATTTTACATAGCAAATTATTAAGGGTAAAGAATAACTGAATAATGCTATCAACTAACTCTCCATTTGATATTTATAGAGCATTCCACTCAATAACAGCAGAATATATAGTCACATTCTTTTCAAATGCACATGGAACATTCACCAAATTGGCCATATCTTCAGTCACAAAACAAAACTTAATAAATGTAATTCACCATATTAACAGTCTACTGAAAAAAAAAAACTGCTTCATCATATCAATTGGTACAGAAAAAGCACTGACAAAATCTGAACCCATTCATGATAAAAACACTCAGCAAACTAGAACTAGAAAGGATCTTTCTCAACCTAATAAAGAGCTTCTACGAAAAACCTACAGCTAACATCATACTTAATGGGGAAAACCAGAATGCTTTCCACCTGATTTTTGGAACAAGGCAAAGAGGTTCTTCTCACCACTCCTATTCGACATGGTAGTGGAAGTTGTAAAGAGTGCAATTTGGCATGAATAAGAAATAAAATTCATAGTGATTGAAAAGGGTAAAAACATTTTCCTATCTGCAGACAACAAAATTGTGTAGAAAAAAATTCCCAAGAAATCTACACACACACACAAAAAAATCCTCCTAGAAATACTGAGTGAGTTTACCAAATATCAGAAAATGTCAGCACACAAAGTCAATCACGTAACTATAAACTAGTAATAAAATAAAACATTTGCAATAGTTCCAACAATTAAATGAAGTTGAAGAAAACAAAACAATGCAATTTATGATAGTTCAAAAAAGAGAAATAGGTGTAAATTTGACCCAAAAAATGCATAGGATCTGCATGTTGAAAACTACAGAGCACTAATGAAAGAAATAAAAGGTCTGAAGAAATGAAGAGATACTGAGTGTCATGGATTGGTAAAGCCTACATAATAAGGTGACAATTATCTCCAAGTTAATCTATAGATTTAACACAATTTCAACCAAAAAAATCACAACAGGATTTTCTTTTTGTAGTTATAGAAGAGCTGATTCCATAATTTGTAGGAAAAACAAAGGAATTAGAATAGCCAAAATAATTTTGAAAAGGAAGAATAAATTTAGAGGAATCACTACTTGATATTAAGATTTACTTTAAAACTACAAATATCAAGACAGTGGGCTATTGGTGAAGGGATGATGCATAGATCATAGAAAAAAAGAGAGTGCTCAGAAATAGACCCACATAAATATGGTGAATTGATTTTTCTGAAGGTGCAAATGCAATAGAGAAATGATAGTCCTTTCAATAAATTGTGTGCATACTACAACTACAAATGAATTCTACTACATACATACCTGTTAGAATGGCTAGCATAAAAAAGTATGAAGAATTTCAAGTGTTGGTAAGGATGTACAGCAATTAAAACTTTTACACATTGCTGGTAGGAATGCAAAATGATACAGCCACTTTGAAAAACTTTTTGGCAGTTTCTTATAAAGTTAAACATGCATATACCATATCCATTTACCAGCAGCCCTACTTCTAGGCCCTTCCTTTGAGAAATTAAAAGTTATATTCATGCAAAAACCTGTACATGAATGTTATAGCTGCGTTATTCATTATCTACAAGGGCTGGAAACCACTTAAATGTCTTTCAATGGGTGAATGGATAAACAATTTGTGGTACATCCATATGATGAAATACTATTCAGAAATAAAAACTAGTGAATGATTGATACATGCAACAACTTGAACAAATCTCATAGGCGTTATCTTAAGTAAAAGAAGCCTGTCTCAAAAGATTAATTATTGTATGCTTCCATTTATATGACATTCTTAAAAAGGCAAAACTAGATTGACAGAGAACAAATCAGTCTTAGCCAGTGTTTAAAGCAGGGGAGAGGTGTGTGACTAAAATAGGATAGCATAGAGACTTTTGGGGGTACTGAGGCTGTTCCGTATCCTGATTGTGGTGTGGTTACATGAATCTACACATATATTAATATTCATAGAAGTCATTTATTCTATGTTAATTCAAAGAAATGAGGAATCTCTTTACATATCAATGTGAAATGAATTCCTACATGTATATTTAAGTAAAAAAAATATGGTGCAAAATAGTTTGTATCATATGCTGTAATGTGGTAAAAATGTGAAATATATGTATATTCATATGTTATTTTACATATGTGTAAAATATTTTTGAAAGAATAAATAAAAGAATCACAATATGTTGCCTATAAAGAGGAAACTAGGTGGCTTAGGGGCAGGTATAAGATGCAGAGTGCTTATTATATTTTATTTTTCTCTTTTTATGGTAATTGTTTATTTTAAAAATTATTTATAAATGATAAAAACAATAGTATAATGAACACTCCTGAACCATCTCTCAACCCAAGAACAAGAAAATTACTAATAAATTTCCTCTAGCTATGAGATCCTCCCCTGCCTCTTATCACCTACCACGGATCTAAACACTGTCCATCAATTCATATGTCTTTCTATTTATATAGGTATGTGCGGCTTTTTTTTTTTTTTTACTGATTGAGACTTTTTATCTTATTACATTTTCTCTCTCTACTGCTTTGAATTTATGCATTTTTTTCCTTATTCTATTTTTTCTCTCATTGTGCTTTAGGTATTTTAGTGGTTATTGTTGAAAATATATTATGATTATTTAACTTAACAATGTCTGAACTTTCAGATGTGTTCTCTGGACTTTGGACTTCCAGCCTCTGAAACTGTAAGCAATAAATTTCATTTTCTTATTAAAACAAACAAACAAGCAAAAAACAATGTCTGAACTTCTAAAAATATTAACCCCTCTTCCAAGCAATTTGATTCTGATAGTCATCTCTTCCTAAGTTATATGGTATTTTTATTCATAACCTTTGAATCTATTTTTTCTTTAACATTTTTCTCGCTTCTTAACTCAGTCCTAATTTTTATGATGTTACACATACCATATTTGTTTTTCAGATTGACATACATGCTTATTATTTTATTTGCTCTCCAGTCCTTCTAGGTTTTCAGACTGTCCTTCTGGGATCATTTTCTTTTTGCTGAGATGCAGCCTGTAGGGTAGAAGTTCTCGATCTCCTCTGAGCATCAGCAACACTTTAAGGAACTTTATGTATATAAAGTGTGTTTGTGTGTGTGTATGTCTGGCCTTGTCCCTAGAGCTTTAGATTTATTTTGGCTGGAATGGGAACAAGGCACCAGTAATGGGAAAAAAAAAAAAAAAAGAAAGACAAAATCTCTTCTGGTGATTCTAAGGGGCACCCAGAGTTAAAAACAAATGCTAATAAGTTTCATATTTATTTTGTTATTTTATTTATTGCTTGTCTTTCCCACTAAAATGTAAGCTTCAAAAGTGGAAGAATTTTGGGCCGGCCCGTGGCTCACTCAGGAGAGTGTGGTGCTGATAACACCAAGGCCCAGGGTTCGGATCCCATATAGGGATGGCCGGTTAGCTCACTAGGTGAGCGTGGTGCTGACAACACCAAGTCAAGGGTTAAGATCCCCTTACCGGTCATCTTTAAAAAAAAAAAAAAGTGGAAGAACTTTTTCACTCCATTGTTTACGGATGTATTTTTAATGCCTTGAACAGTGACAACCACACAGTAGTTGACCAAAAAATATTTATCGAGTGAATGAAAAAAAAGTGATAACAATAGGACACAATGGCAGAAGCAGCGAGGTGGAGCAGTTGTCTGGTTTTGGTTAAGAAATGCAAGGAAGAGTAAGCCAGCTTTCATAAAAGAGATAAATGTGAGCTGACCTTTGAAAGGTGAATACGAGTTAGCAGAGTATGGAAGCACAAAGATTTGAGATCTTAGTGCAGTTTCCAAATTATAAGCAGTTTATGAGACTTGGATTTAGGATATGAAAGGCTGAGTGGTGAGAGATGAGGCAAGAGAGAAAGAAAGAGACAGATTTAGACTACCAAAGCTTTTGTATAACATGCTAAGGAGTTGAGATTTGGGGAGTAATATGGAGGGTCTGAATTAAGATAGTGATCCTGGTGACTGAGAGAAGTGGATAAAGTCTATAAATGCTATTTATACATAACCCTTTCCTAGAGCCCTTCTAGAATGGCAAGACCCTCTCCCTCACTCACATATTTGCTTTCCTACTTACCTGTTTTGTTTCTTCATAGCCTTTGTTACCTTTTTAGCATACATTTTCTTAAATATTTTACTATCTGACATAAGAATGTAAATCCCGTGAGGAAAGACATTTCTGTCCATTTTGGTCACTGTTCTGTCCTCAGGGTCTGGTGCATATTAACTGTTCATTAAATATTTGTTTTATGAATTAATTACATTTTTTGAATGAGGAGAGACTCAAGGAAAATGCTCAGGTTTCAATGTCTGGATTTGTGATAATCCATTGCCTATTTTTCTCTAGCCAAATTCCCAAATACAATTAATTCTTAATTGTGTAAGCCCCTTATTTTCTGTATTTATTCATTGATTATTTCAATAGCTTGTAAACCAACCTCTCTACCTCTAGGATTGCACTAGTACGACCTATTTTCTATATTCTGGTTTATAAACATTACTACACACTTTCTTGTTTAAAATTCTTTTTGAGCTCTCTGTTTTCCTCATAATTAAACTCAAACTTCATGACATCGCATACAAGCTCCTTGCCCCTTTGACCTCTTCTTACCTGTCCAGACTCATCTCTCATCACTGCTCCTTTCGAATTGTACTTCAACTCCACTGCCATTCTTCCCCCTTAGCCATCCATTCAATCATTTATTAAACATTGAACAAGTCTTTACTTGGCACCCTATAAGAGATAAGGTCTCTTTTAGGTTTGTAGGATTCATCAGTCTATGAGATAACCATAGTTTTTACATTGTCTTTTCTTTATTAATAATTTTTTTAATCACACTATAACTCTGATAGTCGTTTATGCGTTTGCCTCCCCAACTGGGTGGAGGGTCTTGAAATCTAGGACTGTGTCTTATTCTACTTTGTACAGGCAGCATCAGGAACAGAACCTTGAAATGAATAGGTGTTCAAAATTTGTTGGTTGAATGAGAAAACGTAAGTGAAATTGATGAATAAACTATAAAAATACCAGCAAAAGTTAGAACCTTATGCTAGACCCCTTCATTGCCCTGACCACATTTTGGTCATTTATTCATTGAACAGACATTGATAAACACCTATTTTAGGCTCTTATATGTGGTCAGGTCAGCTAGGCTCTTATATGTTTAAATGCCACTTTTAGCCCTTAGGCTGTGGGCTCCTAGTGCAGTGCCTTTGGGTGTAGCATAGTGTTTGGGACGTGGTAGGCTCTCAGTATATACTTGTGGACTGACTGAAAATAACCACTAAAGAAGATAACGGTGATGCAGATTTTGGGCTCAGAAGAGCTTCCTGGAGGAAGTGGCAATAAGCAATTCAATATTGAACTTGTTCTGAAGGTTCTTAACTGGAGTAAGGGTCATTCTTATTATTAAAATATTGTACAGTTCTCATTTTCTTCCTTTTCTTGGGGAATATGTAAGTATACAAGAATGCTTTCTAAATGAGTCTACCTTTATTCATTTGAATATGGCATCTTAACTCTCTGGTACCATTTTGAGACAAAAATGATTGTGATTTTAGATTTTTTTTAAAAAAGTTTGAAATCGCAGTATGCCATTAATAAAAATGAACTTTTTCAAAATAGTATGCTAGGAAACAGTAAACCAGTACGGTAAATATGTAATCGTAGACATTTCAGACAGAGATAATGAAGTTGCTAGGGACTAAGGTGAAGGGAGATCTTTCTAAAGCGAATCAACAAGCGAGGTGACAAATTGTATATGTGGGGTTTGGTAGAAATACCGCAGTTCCTGGGATGGCGAGAGTTAGGATTTGTAAAAAATTAACGGATTCCCTCTCCCAGACGGTTTACATCACTATGCTGGTTCCGATCTGGTGAGAGAGCCAATGAGATAAAGCATTGCAGCTTGCTAGAGAGGCACAGGAAGCTGATGGGAGTGAACGAGTGGGTGGAGGCTGCAGGGGCTAAAGCTTCCGCCCAACAAACGAGGTTAGCACTTCCGGTCAAGCTATCGTCGCTGCCTTCCTCGTCAAGGTGAGTGTAAAGAAGGGGGCTGGTAATTCTCAGAAATGAATCCCTGTACACTCCAGGGAAGCGTAACTTGCCTCAGCATGGGGTGGAAAAAAGGAGAATTCATCCCCGAAGTACAATGTATGAAGGATGCTTCTGACGCCGTGTCTCTCATCGCCTCACTCTCTTCTCTCTCTTCCTCCGGAGATGGGAGATCCACACCCGCTCCCCCTCCTGACTCTTGTGGTTCTTTTAATCCTCCTGACCCCGGTCGTGATTCACCTCCCCTCTTTATCCCGGATCCTCTTCTTCGGTCTTTCTGAGCCTGGGACATTCATTCTCTCTACCTCAGAACTCTTTCCTACCTCTCACCCGCACCTTCCACCCTGCACCCTATTAGCCTCAGACTTTTTGCGAGCCCGTTCTCCCGCTCTGAACTTCTATTCCTTGTTTTTCCTTCCAACCCCAGTATTTTACTCCCCCTGCTGACTTTTGTTCTTTCCGGTCTCCCTCCAGAGGCCAGTAAATGATATACTTTACAAAACCAGGTGTGACTTCAAGGTCAAGGCTATTGTTTTTTGTTGTTCTTTTAAAAAATAAGCTGAGGCAGAAATCTTAGATCCTTAAGAGACATAGGAACTTGTTCAAATTATATCCTTTTATTTTTTTACTCAAAACAAAATTAGACATCATTTAGATATTATTGCACTGATTTCAGCCCTCTACTTAATTGCATTTGTTTTTTATGTTGACGTAAAACTGAATCCCCAAATTTGGGGGAGGGGGCAGGAAACAGTGGGTTTTGCCTATAACCTGGTGTCAGCTTCAGAGGGTGGAAGCTTTTCCATCCCCTGTAAAACCTCTTTTAGAGAAGAGATAGTTGACAGAAATGACATCCAATTGCAAATCTACTTCATGTGAGTTGAGGTTGTAATGCAAATCCTGTTCTGGTCTCTGGTAGCAAATATTGGACAGCAAGTTGGCAGAGTTTTCAAAGATTTTTCCTAGGAGCTTCGCAAGTATTATATAATCTATTTGTTGTAATGTAAACTTTTTTTCGTTTGTTGCAATGTGAAATATATTTTCTGTTCCATTTGTTATGTGAAAGTTATTTCATGAGAACATTAGTTAATAATCACAATTTATTATTTTATTTATCCTAACGATCCTAAAATTTATGGTGAGGATCAGGGTTTTTCAGACTCTAAAGAGGAATTTAACCAAAGTTCTCCTTGAACAAGCATTTTACTCCCTTCTCCTCCTGTAACTAGTGTATTACGCTTATCAAAATAAGGGGGTGGTTCTCTTTTCTAGGCTAGGTATAATTTTTCAGTTCTTTTAGAATAAACAATAAGGCAGAGATTTCATGACACCAAAACACTTAGGAAATTTTTCAGAGGGTATTGCTGATGTCTTTTTATTCTCTATTCAAATCATTATTACACAGCATCTAAATATCATTACATTAGTTTCGATCCATTGTGCATCCATCAGTCTGCTCATTCGTTTGGTAATTTTTATTGAATAACTTTTATGTGCTAGACAGTGTTCTAAGCACTGGGGATACAACAGCGGAAAACAAAAAGTTTTAAACCACAGCTGGGAGACAGACGATAATTGTATATATCATACCTATATAATAGGTTGTGATAGGGAGGAATGACATTATTTTAGATAGGATGGTCAGGAAGCCCACACTGCTAAGGTGACATTTGAGCAGAGACCTGAAGGAAATGAGGGTACAAACTATGCAGATATTAGCGGGAAAACAGGATATATTCCTGTCGTGGTCTCTGCATTTGTTCATTCTGCTTCCTACACTCCTGTCCCCACCCCCGTGTTTCCCTAGTGGTCACTTTCCTGCATAGTATTAATTCAACCCTCCGCATACTGAAATAACCTGATCCATCCACATAAATTCTCCATATTCTCTTCCTCCTGACTAGCTTCTTGCTACCATTTAGGTGAATTGTCAGTTATCAGCCCCTCTAGGAATACATCTCTCTACCACTATCTCCACGTCGTCTTCAGTCTGTTTATTGCTAGTGCACTGTGTGCTGTCCTACAGCATATTTGCTTACCTCTCTCACATAAACGTTTGGTATAGTAAACTGAAATGAATTCAGTGCTTGTCTGCAACAGACAAGCTTTTAAATACAGCTTCTCCTCCATTGTTCAAAACCACCCTCTAAGGTCAGTATTATCACTGTTGATTGATGATAAAACCAAGACCCAGAAGTCTATAGTAACTTGCTAAACTGTGGTGCAGTTCATGGAGTTAAGGTCTGTCAGACACTTGGTCCTGGTCTGGTTCTCTCTCTCTGTCTATCTCTGTTTATTAGTGAGAAATAGAAAATACACAGAATATTTTATTTTATTATTTTATAAGAATAATCTGCATATAGAAATTTCATTTTTATGTTTCTTTTTACAAGTCAGATTATATCAGGTGCTCGAATTACTCCCTAGTTATAAATATTAAGAGCTGAGAGGCACCAGAACATTTTAAATAAAAAATTTAAACAAGCAGAAGTCGAAAGAATACAGTGAATACTTTTATATTCTGAATGTAGGTTCAACAATTAACCTTTGCCTTATTAGCTCACTTGCTCACTTATTCGCTCTCTTTCTTACTCTATCTATCCATCCATCCATTTTTTGATGTATCTATTTTGGCTGAACCATTTGAGACTTGTGGACATCATCATTATTATTATTATTATTATTATTTTCAGTTTTATTGGTTATGCATATTCATGGAGTACAAAGCTGATGGTTACCACTTGTGATCAAGATGTGATGGCCAGATCAGTACTATCACCATGCCCATTACCTTAAATTGTGATTACTCGCCATGTCCCCATTTTTAAGTAAACTTAAGTACATGCAGAAAAGTGCACATAAGTATACAGCTCAAAGCATTTTCACAAAGTGAACACACCTGTGTAGCCAGCATTGTGATCAGGAAACAGAACATGATCAGCATCCGAAAGATCTTGAATGTGTCTCCTACCTGTCACAACTTAATTACAAATTAATCACAATCCTGGCTTCTATCACTATATAATAATTTTGCCTGTTTTTGAACTTTATTACAATGTAATAATACAGTTTGTACACATTTTTTTGTATCTGGCTTCTTTGGCTTAAGATTTTGTTTTTGAGATTCATCCATGTTATTAGGTGTAGTAGTAATTTATTTTAATTGTTTATAGTATTCCATTGTATGAATATACACTACAGTATAGTTAGCCTTTTTGTTGTAGATGAGCATTTTGGTTGTTTCCATTTTTGGCTTGCAAATAGTACTGTGAACATTCTAGTACATGTCTTTTGGTGATATATGCACACATTTCTGTTGGGCATGTAACTGAGTCGAATTACTGAATTATAGATTATGTATATGATTAGCTTTAGTAGATACTTCCAAAGTGATTGTACTAAAACAATTCTAATATTTTTAAGAGTACAAATTGCTCTAGAATATTACCAGCTTTTGTCATTATCTTTTCCTTTTAAGAAAAATGGTAGCCATTCTAGTGGTTATGACTGCTGAATTTATCTCATTGTGGCTTTATTTTGCATTTCTCTAATGACGAATGTGCACCTTTCCATATGTTTGTTAGCTCTTTGGATTTTATGAGGTGCCTGTTCAAGTTTTTTGACTACTTTTTCTCTTAGACTATCCTTTTATTGATGCAGAGGAGCTCTTTCTATGTTAAGGATGTGAATACTTTGTTGGATATATGTATTGGAAATCTCAATGGCTTGCATTGTGAATCTCTTAATGGTGTCTCTTGATGAACTGAATATCTCAATTTTAATATCATTAAATTAATTATCTTTTCTTTATGGATAGTGCTCCTTTGTCCTGGTTAAGAAATTCTTGTCTTTCCCAAGATCGTGAAGCTATTTTCCTATGTTGTGCTATTGTTTAATCTCTCATGTTTATATTTATGATCCCTCTGTAATTGATTTTTATGTATTTTGTCAGTATGGGTATAGATGTGGGTAAAGGTTCGTTTTTTTGTTGTTGAAATGGGCATTCAATCAACCCAAAACCATTTATTGAAAAGATCATTCTTTCTCTTTTGTAGTGTCATCTTTTTCATAAGTCAGATTATTGAGTTATATATGTGGGTTGGATTCTGGATTCTGTTGTTTGGTTTATTTGTCTCTCCTTGTATGAATAAGACTGTCTTAATTAATGTAATTTTACAGTATACCTTTTCTTTTTAAAAAAATTTTATCAATATACAATGTAGTTGATTTTCATATCCCTTTACCGATTCCTCCCTCCCCTCTCCCCCGTCCCACCCATCAACATCATATCTCTTCACTTGTCTTAACAAGTTTAAGGAATTGTGATTGTTGTGTCTTCTTCCCTGCCCCCCCCGTTTGTTTGTGTATTTATTTATTTATTTTTAGCTCCCACAAGTGAGTGAGAACATGTGGTATTTCTCTTTCTGTGCCTGACTTATTTCACTTATTACCTTTTGTATGGTCATGTAATTCCTATAGTTTTGTTCATCTTCTTTAATAATACCTTGGTTATTCTTGGTCTTTTGAATTTCCTTATACATTTTAGAATCAGCTGTCAATTTTCACAAAAATTTTTCTTGGTATTTTGATTGAGATACCATTTAATAGATCAATTTGGGGAGCACATATCATGGCACCTCACCCCTAAATAACTCAGCATTTATCTCCTAATATTAGAAACATTTTATAAATAATTAATTGACATTATCTTGCCAGAGAAAATTAACAATAATTCCCTAATATTATCTCATACCTAATCTTTTGTTTGTTTGTTTGTTTTTGGTGGCTGAGTGGTACAGGGATCCAAACCCTTGATCTTGGTGTTAGCAGCACCATTGCTGTCCCGATCTCATACCTAATCTTTCCAAATTTCTATTTTTCCCCAACAAGCTTTTAAAAGCTGATATTGAAAACCAGTGTCCAACCTAGATTAGTGAATTGTTATGGTTTTTGAGATTTTATTGGTGGAGTTTTCTCTATTTTGTTGAACTTGTGAATATTTATATATTTAGTATTTTGCAGTCATTATTTCCTCTGTGGCTCAAACTGTCTAGTCATTGGCCAGTAGGAGCCCATTCATGTTGGCTTCTGTATCTTTTTTCTTTTACTACATAAATTTTTAAATATATTCAAAGTAGGAAATAGTAAAATAAATATGCATGTATCCATTCCCAGCTTCAACAATTAATGCCTTTTTTTTTTTTTTTTTACCAATTTTATCCATTTTTTTTTTTTTTCCTTTTTGTCTTTTTTCGTGACCCGCAACAGATCGCAACCCTCAGTGTCGCGCCCATACCGGACCAGGACCGGCCACGGGATCGCAACCCTCGGTGTTGCTCCCGCCCCTCGCTCAGCCAGTGAGCGGCCGGTCTGTATGTGGGATCCGAACCCTGGGCGGGAGCGCCACCGCGCTTCCCAAGCGGCGCACTATAGCAGTGCACCACTGGGCCGGCCCAATTTTATCCATTTTAAGAAAAGTTTTTTTTTTTTTTTTTTTGGGGCTTTGGCTGGGAAAGCCGGTCTGTATGTGGGATCCGAACCCTGGGCGGGAGCGCCACCGCGCTTCCCAAGCGGCGCACTATAGCAGTGCACCACTGGGCCGGCCCAATTTTATCCATTTTAAGAAAAGTTTTTTTTTTTTTCTTTTTGGTGCATTGGCTGGGAAATGAACCCAGGTCAACTGCTGGGAGGGTGTTTTATCTATTATTATCACCTGTTTTGTTTGTTTTTTTTTCCCCCACATCCCAGATGTTATGTCATTACACAAATAAATAACTCACTATGCATCCCTAGCTCATAGGTGCATAAAGTAACCACTGGGTCATTATAATACTTAATAAGATTAACAATAATTACTTATATCATTTAATACTCAGTGTATTAGTCCATTTTCTGTTGTTTATAACTGGGTAATTTCCACATGCTCTCTTCCTCTCCTTATAAAGCCCCCAGTCCACTCACCGACATCCATTAAACCATTAACTTGTTAGTCCATGAATGGATTAACCCATTCATTAGAGCATAGTTCTCATGATTTAATCATCTCTTAAAGGCCCCACCTTTCAATACCATAGTTGGAGTTCCTTTTTTAAAAAAAAATTTTTATTGAATCATAATTGATTATACATATTTTCAGGGTTCAGTGTTGACAAATGTTGATCAAATCAATATTACTAGTTACAAATTGTACTTATTCTTTATGCCCGGTTTCCAATCTCAACCTGTCCACGTCTCCCTCCCCCCTCCCACCTCTGGTAACCCTAGATTTCTTCTCTCTCTCTGAAATAGTAGTGATTACTCTATTGATTTGTTGCCTAGATGATCTGTCCAATGCTGAGAGGTGTGTTCAGCTCCCCCAATATTTTCGTAGAGCAGATGCTTCTTCTGTCACTCTGGAATGAGCTTTGTGGAGAGACCAGTATTTGAACTTTTGGGGGACACATTCAAACCATAGCACTCAATCTATATTCAAATTTTCATGATTTTCTTAAAGATGTCTTTTTACAGTAGGTTTAAGTCAGTATCCAAAAAAGGACCATTTATTGCCACTGGATGTTTTTCTCTCTCTTTTTCTATCAAGTCCCTCCAAAGACCCCCCTCTTACAAGACCATTGATTAATTAGAGAAATTAAGTCATTAGATCTAAAGAATGTGTTATATTCTGGATTTAGATGATTGGTTCCTTGATTCACATTTATTTTGTTTTCCCATTCCCATGTTTCCTGTTCATTGACATTTTGGAACTAGAGGCTAGATTGTTTCAATTATTTTTCAAGAGAAAGAATCATTTCAGGCAGTGCTATATATTTTCTATTGCATTTAATCATGTCTAGTTTTATCGTTTTTTTACTGATGCTTGGATTGATTTGTCATTTCAGCTGTTGTGTTCACCTGATCCCTGCATTGTACCTTCTCCTGCCAACCTTTCTCCTTTTAATTTAAGCAGCCATTGATGATACTTGTGTAGATTCATTATTTCAGTAGTGGTTGAAAAATAGTGATATCTAATTCTTTCATTCCTTCTGCATTATTAACTGGAATTATTTTATAAAGAAGAACTTTTCCTCATCTTTTTTGGTCCTGAAACATTTTATGAAAGAGAGTCAGGATAAATGCTGCTGCTTCTTTTTTTCATTTATGAATTTTCAGAGTAATGAGTTGGTTTCTTAGTGACCTCCATTGTTCTCTTTATTTTTTTTTTTCCTTTTTTTTGTCTTTTTTACTGACTGGTAACGGGATCGCAACCCTCGGTGTCGCGCCCGTACCGGAGACTGGCAACGGGATCGCAACCCTCGGTGTTGCACCCGCACTGCGCTCAGCCAGTGAGCGGGAACCGGTCTCCACATGGGATCCGAACCCTCGGCGGGTGCAATATATTTGTTGAATTAATGAATGAAAACACAAGCAACACAAAGAATCACACAGACTCAGTTAGTGTAACTAATATTACTAAAGTCTATAGTTTAAAAGCATTTTTCACATATATCATTTCCCTAGCTATAATGGTTTACTTGCTTCCAGGTCCCAGGACTTTAATAGCATCCTGTGTGACTGCTCAAAACCCATCTATAGGCTTTATGTTGCATCATACTATAAAGCATTCTAGTGATAGAAAAGAGGAATATGAGAGACCATGGGCTTCAGGGATCTAATTCGGCAATGAATTAAGTTTTATGTTAATCTTGTTCTGAAACTTCCCATTCTTACCTAGGTTCTCTCTCTTTTTTTTTTTTTCCTTTTTGTCTTTTTTCGTGACCGGCAATGGATCGCAACCCTCAGTGTCGCGCCCGTGCCGGACCGGGACCGGCAATGGGATCACAACTCTCGGTGTTGCACCTGCAACCTCGCTCAGCCAGTGAGCGGCCGGTCTGTATGTGGGATCAGAACCCTAGGCAGGAGCGCCGCAGTGCTCACAAGCGGTGCACTATAGCAGTGCACCACCGGGCCGGCCCCCATTGTTCTCTTTAATATCATTAGGAACTCATGGATTTTTATGTATTTTAAGTGTACCAATTCATTGTGGTCATTCCTTTTTTTATGCTTAAACTTTGTCATTTTAGAAATTAGGAGTCCCTTCTGTTTGGTTCCTGTGTTCTTTTAAGATGATCTCATTAGTCTTTGTTGGCTTCTTTGCTTTCTGGCATAAGATATTTTAGACTCATCATGTGCACTCCCTGGCCTAGCCCTGGAATCAGCCATTTGCCAGGAACTGTGTATTTTTTTCAGTGAGCATTGGTATTTAGGAATCAAGATGCGGAGCTGGCTGGTTAGCTCAGTTGGTTAGAACACAGTGTTATAATGCCAAGGTCAAAGGTCGGGATCCCCATACTGGCCAGCCACCAAAAAAATAAAATAAATAAAAGGATAAATCAAGATGTGAGTACTCAGGGGATTATTATTATTTCTTAGTCATGCTACCTGACCTTTTGTTGTGCCCTTTTCCCTGCTATTTTGCATACATTTGAATGACTCCACCAGAATTCCATTGAAAATTAACTAAACATGGCTTTCATTTGTTTATGTATTCATTCATCCAGCAAAAATTTATAGAACACAATACTGTGTATCTAGTTTTATGCTGGGCACAGGGGATATGAAGGTAAACCTGACTGTCTCCTGTGCTTGAAGAAGACTCATAGTGTGGGTATGAGTAAATAGACAATGTCTGAACAGTACTGTGTTGGAGGGCAAATGGGGTGACAGGCTGTAGGAGCACAGAAAGAGCATCTGAAATGCTTTGCAAAGGAGCAATGGTGCTTGATATTGGATGAGAAGAAGGAGGTATGAAGGTGGAGGAGCTATGAAGCATGTTCCAGTCAGAGGAAACTGGAAGGGGTGGGGAGATTTTACATATTCAAGGAAAGGCATGTATGTAGTTGATTATGACTGAAATATAATTGTATGAGTTTTTCAATTTTCAGGAAGTTGACAAAATGTTCTAGTAACCACAGATATAAAGATGTGAAACATAGTACGTATGTATTATTCATTTTTATTTTAAAACTAATGATGGAATAATAAATAATTCCAAATTTTAATTAAAATTAGCATTTAATGTACTTCTTGGACCTGACTATATTTTTTAATTATTTCACTAATCTTAAAACATACTTACAATGAGGAGATGTTTATTTCATATTTTAGTTCACTGCTTTTTTACTTTTTTCTATTATTATTTTTGATATCTCTGTAAGTGTTAAGAATCATTGAAAACAGCGACATATTTATTGTGGCTCTTCACTTGACCTCCTTTTATCCTTTGGCTGCTTTTTGTTTAAACCTGTTTAATACCCTGACTACAGCCCCTTACATACTCACAAGACGAAGTTATTCCATACTCTCAAGACAAAGTTATTCCAGAAAACATGTCTTCTTTCTTTATTGCCAATTGGACATCACACTAACCCTGTTATTTTTTACAGCATGTTACACTCTTCTCTGCATTATGTGCCAAACTGCCTGAGGCCATCCATCTGACAGATATTGCTTGAGTAGTATGTTACACAGGTTTGTGGCATACCAGTGTCTTGTGGTTTATCAGTTGGGAATTTGGAGACTAGAGGTGTGGGAGAGAACTCATTTGTGGCCAGGAGGTGAAGGGAGTGTTGTATAAATCACTGAAGAATATGGGCAAGCTTATTTTTCTAGAGGTCACAAAGGAAAGATTCCAGGTGGGAAGGAGAGCAGTGAAATGGTAGATCAAAGGGGAAGTGGGCAGTGGGTGTGGCTTGCTACTTTTTATTCCCTCTATTTGCCTTCTTGATTATCAGAAAAATATTTTTCTAGAGCCCCAGCAGACAAGAACTGTGAGTTAACAAAGGAGGGAGTTGGAGAAGGTTAGAGAAAAAAATGTACACAGAGAATGTCAGAAGTGGTAGGAGACAAGTGAGAACAATAGATTGATAGGAAGCCTTAAGAAAGTTAGACCATTAATTAATCAGTCAATTAAGTAAATATGTACTAATCTAGACTTTGCTGGATAATGAGGTTATATAGTTGAATTAGAAGTGTTTTCAAGGGCCGGCCCGTGGCTCACTTGGGAGAGTGCGGTGCTGACAACACCAAGTCAAGGGTTAAGATCCCCTTACCGGTCATCTTTAAAAAAAAAAATAAAAACAAAAATAAAAAATAAAAAAAAATCCAAAATCAAGATGTTGACAGTCATGAGCTCCCTCCGACGGCTCTAGGAGAAAACCCTTCCTTGCGTCTTCCAACTTCTGGGGGCTCCAGGTGTTGCGTGGCCTGGGGCTGTGCTCCAGTCTCTGCCTCTGTCTCCATGTGGCCTTCTCTTTGTGTCTGCATAACTGACTCTGGTGGGTGAGATAGACATAGACATTGCAACAGGGAGTGCTATGATGGAGGAGAGACCAGGGTGTGGTGGTGGAAGTAGAAACATGGAGGAGGGTCCTCTAACCCATCCTAGGGGCTCAGAGAAGGCTTCCTGCAAGAGACCACGTTAAGAACTGAATTTTGACATAAAAATAGCAGTTCACCTGGCAATGGATAGGAATCCTCTGAGTGGGACCAGAGAGCAAGTGGTCATTTAGACCATGTAGGTAGCTGACTGGGTGTGTCATCTAGTCTTGAGTTTGGAAAGTAACTAAAGTAATGGACAATTGAGAGGCCACTCCATGGTCTAATAGAGCTAGGGAAAGGGAGCAGGTGGAAAGGAATAGTTTCACAAATGATTAAATTTATGCTATAATATTTATCACCTTAGCCCTCTGGAAGAGTAGCCTCTTCCATTTCACCCAGTATGCCACAATATTATCATTTTCTATATACACCATGCCATGAAAAAATAAGGATGCACTTGGATATTGAAGATGCATTGTGTAACTCTGTACCAGAAGCTTTTCATAGGTTCTCTTGACTCATGCCAGCAACTCCATGGGGGGGCAGGGAAGAAATAAAATTTGAAATTTTGAGGTATAAAATTCAGTGATTTTTAGTATATTCATGAGGTTGTGCAATTGTCACCACCATCTAATTCCCGAACATTTTCATGACCCCCAAATGAAATCTCATGCCTATTAGCAGTCACTGCCCATTCCCTACTCCCCTAGCCCCTGGAAGTCACATATTCTTTCTGTCTTTCTGAATTTGGCTGTTCTGGACATTTCATATAAATGAAGTCCTGCAATATGTACCCTTTTGTGTCTGGCTTCTTCCACTTAGCATATTTTTAAGGTTTATCCATATTGTAGCATGTATCAGTATTTCATTTCTTTTTAAGGCTGAATGGTATTCCATTGTATGAATATACCACCTTTTTATGTATCCATTCATCAGATTGTGGACCGACATTTGGGTTGTTTCCAATTTTTGGCTATTATGAGTAATGCTGCTATGAGCTTCTGGTACACATTTTTGTGTAGACGTGTGTTCTCATTTCTCTGGGGTATACACCTAGCAGTAGAGGTGCTGGGTTGGATAGTAACTCTGTACTTAAGTTTTTGAAGTGCCAAACTTTTCCAAAGTGGTTGCACCATTTTACATTCCCACGGGGAGTGAGGGTTTCCGTTTCTCCACATCCTTGCCAACACTCGTTATTTTCCTTTTTTTAAATTACAACTATCGTAATAGGTGTGTATAATAAAGAATCTGACTCAACTTTTTAAATATTTGACTGCTGACATCTTTTAAGCCTCATCTCTCCTTCTTCGCCTTCTACCCGGCACCTGGGTAAGTTGTTACGAAAATGTGGGTGCTCCCTTGTTTGGAGATGGCAAGAGGTTCAAATCATGCAAGCACCTTCCTGCATGATAGAACCCTCACTCCACCCTCACCCCCTTACCACAGTAAGAACTCAAGTCAATCTCCTTTCCTTGCTCTTTCTAACCTGCTTGGGAGAACTACCTTGCTTTCCCCAGAAAAGCCTCAATTATGTAAGTAGTAGACCTTTTCATATCATTTTGGTGTGTGTGAGTCTGAATGTTGGAACCAAATTCTAGGTGAGGTCCTTCCTTCCTCTGCAAGGTGACAAGAACAATTGGCACAATGACAGCCACCATGGGGGGGGGGGGTGTCTTTCTTTAATTGTTTTGGCTTGCTAACTGGTTCTCCTGCCTGTTGGTAAGCATGCACTTTGAGCTTGCAGATTAGCTTATGCTTTAGTTGTGCTATGTTGTCCTGTATCGTTGATTCTTTCGGAACCTCTGTTATAGGTTTAGCCAAGTCAAAAGTTTAGATAATTTAATTGGCATTTAAGAACAGGTATGTAAGATTGGGGCCCTCTTTACAGTGGTCTTGGGTCACATGTCTTGGCCCAGACCTATCTCTGTGTCTTAGAGTAAAGCCGTGACTGATGACCAATTGGTTATGTGTCTCAATCTGGCTTTGACCCCCACAGCTGCTTGCCAGTCAGGTGGTTGCTCTTGAAAGAGTAATCATTAGGGAATCAAAAAAAAAAAAAAGAGAGAGAGGGAGAGAAAAAAAGTTGCCATTATGTGGCTTGCTGAGGTCTGTACTCCTAAGAGGAGATGGCTCACCATGACCCTTAAGTATCTCTGTTGCTGCTGCTGCTGCTGCCTGTGCCTCTGTTGCAACAAACTCCTGACCCTCAAGATTATGGGGACAAACACCCATGGCACCCCCGTGGCACAGAGAAAGGAGTAATTGGAACCCAACTAACCCCCTGGTCCTTAAATTCTATATAACCACCATTGCCATTGGGGGAGGCCTTTTATAATGAGAATGCTGATTTGAGGCTTTCTACAGGGAGAAATTTATAAATATGAGCAGGGTAGAGAGACCCCCCTGAAATATATCCAGTAACAACAAAAGGAAGTAAAAGAAAAAAATCTGGATACAAGAGGAACAAACAAAGGGAGGGCCACAGTTTAACCCAAGTAGAATCCAAAATTCACTGAGAAAAAAAGATTTTACTAAAAGAACAAAAGGGTGAAAGGTGCTGATTAATGATGAAATGCAGCAATTAGCAAGCCTTCATGACCTTAATTAATATTGGAGCTCAAATTAGTTATACCTCAGGATCCCACTAAATTTAAGCAAGGTACCTCCTATAATCTTAGAGGAGTTCCTGAACATAAAAAGGTGGACAAACAAGTATCCCTTAACTTGACTTTTGAACTATTTATTATCTTGCCTGAATTCCTCACATTTGTACCACATTGTCTTAAAATGTCCTATAGTGGGTATGAGCACTCTGATACAATGAGTGATAAAATTAAAGTTAAATTAAGTCTTGGGCCGAGCCCGTGGCGCACTCGGGAGGAAGCGCGGCAGCGCTCCCACTGCGGGTTCGGATCCTATATAGGGATGGCCCGGGTGCTTACTGGCTGAGCGTGGTGCGGCCGGTCTCAAAAAGGACAAAAAAAAAAAATTAAGTCTTTAGCACATACAAATTGGTTTGACTGACAAAGTAGATCCCATGGACTATACCCCAGTTAAAATAGTTAATACAGCCCACCATGAATTAGAACAAGGCCTACAAAGACTGAAAACCACAGTGCAAGGCATATTTGGTAAAAGGATGATTATCCCTACTGCTTCTCCTTTAACAACCCAATTTGACCTATTCTTAAACTTCAAATGAATGGCACCTAGTGGTTGATTACCATAATGCTAATGCCGTGGTCTGACATATTAAGGTCTCCATACCCAATATTATTGACATTATTGACTCCATCCAATCAGCAACTGGTTAATATTTTGCTATTATAGATTTGGCTAATATGTTCTGTTCGGTGCCTGTTTCAACAGCCTTTCAACCTCAGTTTGCTTCCACCTCTGAAAGGACACAATACACCTTTACCTGGCTACCCATGGAATACCTCAGCGGCCTTGCCATCACACACAATCTTTGTATGCAAAATCTTAACTGCGTCCAATTTTCTTCAGGAGCACAGGTATGTCTGCATCAATGACATCCTCTCCTGAGAGGATTCATTTGACACCCTCATTTAGGAAATATAAATACTCACAGAATTGCATACAAAAATGTGATGGGCCATTGTGCCACACATATAGTACAAGGCTTCACTACCTTGTTTAAATTCCTAAAAATATTTCATAAACTGAGGACCACTTTGTCTCTGACACTGTCAAGAAAGTAGCTATTGACCCTCTTAGCAACCACAACTTCTTTTAGGCTCATTTGCATTCTGGAGGCAAAATATTCCTTATTTACAAATTTTCTTAAGCCCATTTATGCTGTTTTTTGCAAAGCAGCTCACTGTGAATTAGGGACCCCTCCAACAAAAAGCTCTGGAATCTGTCAAAATTGCAATATGACAGGCACTCCTGTTAGTGACCCCAGATACTGCTTCACCAGAGAGGTTTTAGCTCCCTCCTTATTTCTCCTAAAGTCTCTGGACCACCCGTGATTGCCATAAATTGACCATGGGTTTCTGATGCAAGAAACTGCCTTTCTTAGACCTGGTATATACACCATTATAGAGACAATTGCTAGGTACATAGTGGGCTCTCCTAGAAATAGAGGCTGTTACAGCCCCTGAACCCATGACCCTCTATACCCAGCTGCCTGTTATGCCTTGGGTCATGGAAGCCATAAACTACAAGCTGGACATGGCTTCTGAGGCCTCCTTGCCACAAGATGGAGCCAAACCTGGGCTGTCTGGCATATACCACTTGCAGGAAGGGTAGCCAACCCTGTCTTCAGTGTTTTGCCAAAATCCATGGTGCTGAAGGAGGTCACTCCTCTCCCAGACCTTACCTGTAGAGCCCCTTGAAATCAACTGAGTGAAAAGCAATGGGAGTTTGTACACTTTATAGATAGCATCACAACCAGTACATACAATGGAGTTTGCTGGAGAGCTGATGTTCTTCATCCCTTAACCAGAATGCTCCTGATAGAGACAGGGCACAGGGGTGAGCACAGTTGACCAAACTTAAGGCATTTACCTTAGCACTGAATAACCTAGCTAACAATCAGCCCCATCTGCACTGCATTTTTACAGGCTCTTAGGCCATTGCTTAAGAGTTTTCCCATTCAGGAAATAGAACTCTGGGAATCTTTAACCTCATAGATACCCAAAATGTAAATCAACGTAACTCGTACATCTATACACAGTAAAGCCACAACAAAAATATTCACCAAGAGAATCTTTTTCTCCCTTATTGTTTGAGACATCATTGATAGTGACCAAGGCACTCATTTTACTTCTTAGAATATACAATGCTGGGCTTAAGTTTAGTTTTCTCTTCTTTTTATAGTTTATTAAGGTGAAAGTCTAGATTATTGTTTGAGATTTTTCTTGTTTTTTAATGTAGGCATTTGCAGTTACAGATTTCAGTCTGAGTACTACTGTCTCTGCTGTATCTCATATATTTTAGTAGGTTGTGTTTAAGTTTTCATCATTTCACAGAACTTGCTAATTTCTTGTGTGGTTTCTTTGACCCTTTGGTTATTTAGGAGTGTCTTGTTTAATTTCCACTTTTTAAATGAATTTCCAAAATATTCTTCTGTTACTGATTACTAATTTAATTCCATTGTGGCTGATGAAGGTACTTTTTATGATTTCAGTCCTTTTAAATTTATTGAGACTTATTTTATGATCTTGGAGAATATTTTATATGCACTTCAGAAGAATGTGTATTCATTCATCTGTCATTGGGTGGAGTGTTTGATATGTATCCCTTAGGTCTACTTTATAAACACTGTTGTTCAAATATTTTTCTTTGTTGATCATCTATCTGTTATTGAGAGTGGGGTATTGAAGCAGCCAACTAATATTGAATTGTTTGTTTCTCTCCTTAAATCCGTCAGGTTTTGCTTCAAGTATTTTGGAATCTGTTGTTAGGTGAATATAAGTTTATGATGGTTATATCTTTTTGATGGATTGGCAGTTTAATGATGATAAAATGTCCTTCTTTTTCTCTAATGACAATATTTGTTTTGAAGTCTATTTTTTCTGACATCAGTATAGCCACTCCAGCTCTCTATTTGGTTACTGTTTATATGGAATATCTTTTTCCACTCCTTCATTTTCAAACTATTTGTGCCTTTGAGTCTAAAATTAGTCTCTTTAAGACAGTGTATAGTTGGACCACACTTTTTTGTACATTCTGCCAACCTCTGCATCTTTATTGTAGTTCAATCCACTCACATTTAGTGGTTACAGTTCAGGTAGAATTTACATGTGCATTTTATTATTTTCTATATGCCTTATGTCATTTTTGTTCTGTTCTTACGTTACTGCCTTCACTTGTCTTAAATATTTTTTAGTATACCATTTTAATTCCCTTGTTGTTTCTTCTACTATATATATATATATATATATATATATATATTATAAAATATATATAAATATATAAATTATATATAAATATATATATTATATAAAAATATAAAATATATATTTTAGTTCTTGCTATAGAGATTACCATTAACATCTTAATTAATAGGAATCTAATTCAGAATTATACAAATTTACTTTCTATAGGATACAAAAACTTTGCTTCTGTAATAGCTCTGTAACCCTGTAACCTCCTCCTTTATTCTGTTAGTGTCACAAATTACATCTTTATGCATTGTATGTCCATTAACAAAGTTATAATTAGTGCAGCAGTTATGTTTTAAATCAGATTTGAAAATATAAGAGTAACAAATTTTACATTTATACATTTTTTTTTATATTTGCCTATGTAAATATAAAATTCCTTTGGCCTCCTCCCCTTCAGAGTAGCAATCCCCATGCCACAGCCTCTGGACAGAATTCCCAGTTACCTTCATTGGTGCACTTTATTTCTTCATGTGACTTCAAGTTACTTTCTGGTGTCCTTTCCTTTCAGGCTGAAGGACTCCCTTCAGTACTGGTCATAGGGCAGCTGCTAGCTGGTAGATCTCTCTCAGTTGTTTATCTAGTAATGTCTCAATTTCTCCTTCACTTTTTTTTTTTTTTTTTTTTTTTTTTTT
>NW_007729174.1:46150-55445 GCF_000696425.1 Galeopterus variegatus
TTTTTTTTTTTTTTTTTTTTTATGTCCTTTTTGAGACTGGCTGCACTGCGCTCAGCCAGTGAGCACCCGGGCCATCCCTATATAGGATCCGACCCCGCGGCGGGAGCGCTACTGCGCTCCCAGTGCCGCACTCTCCCGAGTGCACCACGGGCTCGGCCCTCTCCTTCACTTTTGAAGGATAGTTTTACTTCGTTTCCTAGGTATAGAATTCTTGGTTGACAGGGTTTTTTTTTGCTTTCAGTAACTTGAATATGTCATCTCACTGCCTTCTGGCCTCCATGGCTTCTGAGAAGTCAGCTGTTAAACTTGTTGTCTTGAGTCTTCTTGTTTGTGAAGAGTTGTTTTTTTGTTGTTACTGCTCTCCAGATTTTCTCCTTGTTTTTGACTTTTAGTATTTTGACTGTGATGTGCCTGGGTGTATATATTTTTTCATTTGCCCTACTTGGTTTTTGTTTGTTTTCTTGGGTGTATAGATAAACATTTTAAAAACCAAATTTGTGATGCTTTTAGCTATAATTTGTTCAAATATTTTCCTCTCTCTCTTTCTCTGATTCCCATTATGTATGTTTTGGTTGCTTGATGGTTTCTCAAAGGTTTCTGAGGCTGTGCTTATATTTCTTTTTTCTTTCTGTTTCTCAGACTGGATAATCTCAGTTGACCTATCTATATTAGACCTTGCTGATAATTCTGTCAGCGCAAATCTGCTCTTGAGCACCTCTAATGAATTTTTCATACTAGTTACTTTACATTTGCAGGGTATTTGAGGGATTTAGCAGATGACCAAAGAAAAAGATAATGACTATGAGGTGGCAGTATCACACACAAGCTTTACTGGGTAATGCTTTAACAGACTTGCATGTGGGGTAAGTCTCTCAGAGCAGGAATCTGTCTAGAGGCTGTGGCATGAGGGTTGCTACTCTGAAGGGGAGGAGGCCAAAGGAATACCCAGAGGAAAGCGAGGTTGGACAGGGACTTAACGTGTCTAAGTGATGCCTACTCAGAAGCATAGTGTGGAATCTCTGGGCCAGAGAGCTCCAAAGGGCAGCAATGGCTTGAGGTCTTTAGGCCCAGGTCTTATCTATTGTTAGCCATGTGGGTTGAGGTTTCCTGGGGTATGCAAAGCAGGCAAGCTGTAAATGGCCAAAATCTGCTTGTTTGAGCTTTTTTTTTTTTATTGTTTATGAATGTTCATGAGATACAAAGCTGGTGGTCACCCCTCGTGCCCAAGATGAGCTATTTTGAACGTAATTGCGTGTGTGAAAATCTGAGTTTGGTGCTGATGGGCTTTTGTGCAAATAGGCCTCAGCCTGCAGTGAAGAAATAATCAACCTAAAAGGAAAATACAAATAAACATCTTTGGCTCATTTACATAACATTGTTTCAACTCTAGAATTTCTATTTGGTGCCTTTTAAAATTGATAGCTCCTTATTGATATTATCGATTTGGTCACACTTTATTCTGTTATTTTTTCCTTTAGTTCTTTAAACACGATTTTCTTTAGCTCTTTAAATATATTTAAAATAGCTGTTTTGAAGTCTTCAGTAAGTTCAACATCTAGGGTTTTTCAGTAAATTCCTACTGATTGCTTTTATTCCTGTGTATGGGCCATACTTTTTTGTATCTTTGTGTGTCTTTTAGTTTTGTTGAAAACTATACATTTTAAATATTATAATGAGGCAACTCGGGTAATCAGATTTTTCCCTTCCCAGGTTTTTGTTGTTGTTGTTGTTGTAGTTGTTGTTGCTTTTTATGATAGATTTTGTTTGTTTTGTGATTTTTTTGGAACTTATTCTGTAGAGTCTGTATTCTTTGTATGTGTGGCTACTAAAGTCTTTACTCAGTTAGCTCAGTCATCAGCTAATGATTAGACAAAGATCTCATTAAATGTCTGGGACTAATAAATGACCCAGTCTTTAACAAAGGGAATCTGTGTTCATGTTGGGGTATGCATACAACACTTAGCCAGGCAGTTTACAACTGTGCCTTTGTCTTCACTTTCTGATTGCAAAAAGCCTAAAGGTCAGTTAGAAGTGAGAGTTTAGGGCCTTCCCAGGTCTTTCCTGAGCATGCACACAGTCTGACACCTGCAGGTGGCCTTCTATATTTCATGGAGAATATCAGAGCTTTTCAAGTCCGTTTGGATATCTTATTCCTCAGATTTTCCTTTCATTCTTTTTATTTAATCTTTTGTTTGCCCCAAGTGTTATCGTTTGCCTCAGGCAACCAAGTCACTGAAACATTTGTCTGTGAATGTTTTCAATAACTGTCCCCTGTGGAGAGGCTTTTAGTACAGGTTGTGCACTGAATCAGACATAAACCTTTCAAGTAGGGTCTTCCAGGGAACCCACACACAGGACAGATAATGACACTGCTTTGGAACTGAGGCTTTTGAGAGTGGATGTCACTGCTAAGGAGCTGAGCCAGCTAAAGTAGTTCTTTCACAACACAAAACTGTAGGGAGAAAGGAGCGGCCCCTGACTGAAATGCCATAGACTCTTTCTGTTCTTACCTACTTCTATAGATTTTGTTGACTAAATGCCTCTTAATTTGGTGTAAGCCCTTTGATCCAACTCCAGAAACTTCATGTGATTGCCTTTGTTATTTTTGACCAGTTTTATTGATATCTCTTTGGGGAATAGATTTCACTGAGCTCCTCACACAGCCATTCCAGAATTCCTGTACTTGTTTTGGTGTTGTATCTAAAACCTCAGCACTAAACCTGAGGTCTGCAGGTTTTCTGTTTTCTTCTAGAGGTTTTCTAATTTTCTCTTATACATTTAGGTTTGTAATCCATTTTGAGTTAATTTTTATGTGAGGGATGAGGTCTGTGTCAAGATTCATTTTATTTTGCATATGGATTCCAATTGTTCCAGCACCATTTGTTGCAAAGACTATCCTTTCTCCATTGAATTTCCTTTATGTTTATATAAAAAATCAGTTGATTAAACAAACAACCTGATTTTAAAAATGGGCAAAAGACCCAATAGGCATTTCACCAAAGAAAATATACAGATAGCAAATAAGCATGTGCAAAGATGCTCAACATCATATGTCGTTAAGAGAATTGCAAATTTAAAAAATGGGATGCCACTACACACCTATTAGAATGTCCAAAATCTAAAACCAAAACCAAAACCAAATACTGGCAGGAATGTGAAGCAGCAGGAATTCTCATTTATTGCTAGTGGTAATACAAAATGGTACAGCCACTTTGGAAAGTAGTTTGTCGGTTTCTTACAAAACTAAACATATCCTTACCATATGATCCAGCAGTTGTTCTCCTTGGTGTTTACCCATATGGACTGAAAACTTATGTCTACACAAAATCCTGCACATAAGTGTTTACAGCAGCTTTATTTGTAACTGCCCAAATTTGTAAACAATCAAGGTGACCTTTAGTAGATGAGCATATGAATAAACTGTAGTACGTCCAGAAACTGCAGTGCTAAAAAAAAAAAGAGCAATCAAATCATGATAAGACACGGAGAAACCATAATTTCTTATTACTGAGTGAAAGAAGTCAATCTAAAAAGGCTATATACTATATGAATCTTACTATATGACATCCTGGAAAAGATAAAACTTTGGAAACACTGAATGGATCAGTGGTTTCCAGGGTTTGGTGGTGGTGGGGGCAATAAATAGATGGAGTATAGGGGATTTTTAAGGCAGTGAAACTATTCTGTATGATACTATAATGGTAGATATATGTCATAAGCCATAGAATGTAATCAAGAGTGAAACCAAATGTAAACTATGAGCTTTTGGGTGAGAATGATGTGCCAACATCATTTTGTTTGTCAGTTGTAACAAATGTACCCTTCTGGTGGGGGATTTTGATAGTGGGAGAGGCTCTACCTTCAACTCAGTTTTGCTATGAAGCTACAATGCTCTAAAAAATAAAGTTTATTAAAAAAAAGTCAACTGAAAAAAATACAATGCTGTTTTCTCTCACACCCAACCATTTGGCAATAACAAAAGGTTTTACAGTCTTTAAAAAATCAGTTGATTATATTTGTGTGGGCCTATTTCAGGGCTCCTTACTCTGTTCTGTTGGTCTTTGTGCCTTTTATTTGCTGATGTCGTGTCTTCTTGATTACGTAGTATATCTTGAAGTCAGATAATATGAGTCCTCTAACTTTAGTCATTTTTCAGAGTTGTGATAGCTGTTCTAGGTCATTTGCCATTTCATATATACTTTAGAATCAATTTGTCTATATCTAACAAAATGCTTGCTAGAGTTTTGATTGAGTTTATGTTTAATCTATATGGTTTTAACTGAGCATTTTGTCTCCTTTTTTCCCATATTATTTACACTTCCTTTTCTTAACTTTTTTAGTGATTATCTTATTTTTTATAACACACATTTTTAATCTAAGTCTACTTTCAAATACTACTGTAATGCTTCCTGTGTAGTGCAGGTACCTTATATCAGATAATTCCCAATTCTTCCCTTGCTTTTGACACTGCTGTCATCCATTTCACTTATTTATATGCTATAGTCATCCAATATATTGTAGTACCTTTATACAGTTACCTACTTACCTCTTAGACTGGTTAAGAATAAGAAAAATAAAAAGTTTTATACTATCTACATTAATTTTCCTCTGACTTACTTTCTTTATGAAGATTCAAGTTTCTAACATATTTCATTTTTTTCTGACTGGAGAACTTCTTTTGACATTCTTTGCAGAACAGGTCAGCTTATGACATCCAACAGCTTTTGCATCATGTAAACAAATCATAGGTGCTGGATTTTCATGTCTCTCCCAGTGTTCAGATAGTCGTTTTCCCTGTGACCTCAGTTCTCTGGTGATTTTTTGAAAGTCATTGATCTTCGTTTTGTTTAGCTTCTCCTTGTTGTAATGGCAGAAGTAACATCTTCCAAGTGCTTTACAATTTGGAGCTGCAACTGGAGCTGCCTACATATGTATTTGAAAATTTTCTTGTGGCCACATTACAAAAAAGTAAAAAGAAACAAGTGAGATTAATTTTAATAATGTATTTTATTTAACCCAAATATTAAAAACAACATTTTATGTGTAATCCATATGAAAATATTAAAGAGGCATTCTACATTCTTTTAAAAATATTCTTCAAAATATCATGGGTTTTCCATTTACTCCCCATCTCACTTTGGATCAGATGCATTTCAACTTTTTAGCAGCCAAATGTGGCTATTCGTAGCACAGATCTAAGAGTGTACATAGAGCAAGAAGAGAAGAGAGTTGAGGATGAACCTCTGGGGTTATAAGCACTTAGGTATTTGGCAAAAGAAAAGAGACCTAGAGAGAAAGAGAAGGAATATACAGAGAAAATTTGAAGAGAGAAAAAGTTCAACTGAAACAAAGGAAAAAACATTTTTCAAACAAAGAGAAGTACTCAAATAGTATCAAATATGGTAAAGTGCTCAGGGTAGGTATGGGCTGGATTTGGCAATTGAATGGGAATTGAAAATAGATAATGGAAAATAATTGAGTGCAGAAATAAACCCGGGTGTGTATAGAAATTTGGTATATAAAAAAGGTGTTATCATAAATTAATAGGGGCATAATGTATCATTCAATAAATGGTACTAAGACAAATGATTATACATATAGAAAAAAATAAAATTGGTTGTCTACCCACACCACAAACAAAACATCAATTTCCCATATATTATAAACCTAATTGTGAAAAGCAAAACTTTAATGTTTTTTATAATAAAATATAGAAGAATATTTTATTATCTCTGGGATGGAAAGGATTATTGAAATGTAATGCATAAAGAATACCTATAAATCAATTAAATGGCAAGCCATCCAGGAGAAAAGGAATGGGCAAAATTATGAACAGGTAATTCACAAAAAAGGAAATATAGAAGTCCAATAAATATGTAAAAATACGCTCAATCACACTAACCATCAGAAGAAGAATGAAATACCACTTTTTACATATCAGGTAAAAATTTTAATGTCTGACAATGCCTACTATTGGCAAGGTTGTACAGAAATAGTCATCTTCATAGATGTAGGTGTAAAGAAATTCAGCCACATTGGAATAAAATTGTGAAGGATCTAGTAAAACTGTAGTTGTGCCTTCCCTTGGTTCCACCATTTCCACTTCTAGGAGATATGTAAAACAATATTTATTGCAGCATTATGTGATACTGTGAATAACTGGAACTAAACAATTCCCTATCCATTCCACATTAATAGGGAATGAATAATAATTAATGTTGTATTCATACAATGAAATCCAATGTGGCAGTGAAAGTGGAGGAATCAAAGCACATCAATATGTATCAACATGATAGATCTTGAAAGCATAATATTGATTGAGAAAAATGATTTACAGAATAATTACATAGTATGATGCCATTTATATAAATAAAAAACATAAAAATACTACATATTGTTCATAGATACATATGTTTGAAAAAGTATAAAGAAGGAATTGAAATGATGCACATATACAATTTGGTTCCCTCTGGTGAGAGGAAAGGGTAACAGCTAGGGGTTGGGGTTAAAGAATACTTCATCTTATCTAGAATGATTAATTTATTTCTTAAAATAAATGAGGCAAGTGTGACTAAATTTTAAAAACATTAACAATTGTTAATTCTGGGTGGTGAATATTCTATATTTTTGAAATATCTCCAAAACAATATCAACACCAATGAAGAAGGTTTATAGGAGATAAGGAAGGAGCAAAACAGGTAATGGCTGGAGGGAGATGCAGAAATCTGGAGGACAAATTTTTTTTGAGATGATAGAAACTCAAGTAGGTTTAAATATTGGTGGCAAAGAGCCTAGAGACAGGGAGATGTTCTGCTGTGGGGTGCACGCACAGAGGAATCCAAGACCGGCATTAGTGTTGTAGTTTTATAGCTCTTTATTTTAGTGTTGCAGCGCCTCTTTTTGCTTGCAAGCAAGGAGGGCACTGGAGAGTAAGAACCCCCAAGCCAGTGTCTCCCAGAACAAAAGAAACGACCCCCTTATATAGCCTAAATTCCCGCCCTTCTCCCTCTTAGGTTCTCATTCAGGTCCTCTTATGTAAATGAGGGATGCTGTACAGCTAATTTGGATTGGCTGGTTATGGGACACAGTCTGTTGGTCACTTTAGGAGCCTAATTTGCCTCTGGCCCCTGGGGGAGGGTGTGAGACTGCTGTTATCTCATAGAAGGCGGGCCCAAGAAGCAAGCCTGGTAATGGCAGGGGCTCGATTTTCCAGTGGAGCATAGAGTTTCTAAAACAGTTTTTCAAGTGGAAAAGGGAAAGGCTCAACAATTAAAAATGCTTAGGGTTCCCTGCAACAGTTCAAAGTACAGGTGTAAGGAAAGATGATTAAAGGGATAAGTGTCCAAAGTGATGACTTCATCCTGACCAACTCTACTCTGATTACAGTACCAAGGCCCAGCTGGTGGAGGGTGAGGCCCAGCCATTTCCCCAACTAATCTATCATGTATCTATTACCTAAAGCAAAAAAAAAAGTAGTTTTAGCTGATACAGCTATTTGAAATGAGTTTCATATGCTGACTCTTTTGTGTTTTTATATATGATTACTACATATGAAGCAATTGTTATTCCCAGTCTTAACTTGAAAAAGCAACAAAATGTCTCTAACACAGTTACATTGAGATGCAAGTACAATGTTTTCTGACATAGCTCTTGAAAGAAATATTGGCAATTGAGGCATTTAAAAATAATTTTAATGATTGAGAAAATTTCAGAAATTAGTAAGTTCCCAGTGTTGTTTGGATGTTGGAAGCAGCAAATCTTTGAAGTTTCCAAAAGATATACATGCCCCCCACTCTCCCTGCCACACCTGGGCTCAGTGGTTAAAGCTTCTCACACTTTGCAGGCTAAACAGGCATTCTGCACTTCTTTCCACCCATGAGGGCTTTATGAAGGGGAAAGAGAAGGGAGAGAGTTGGGGGGGGGTTGGAAGCTTGGTCCTGACCCTGCCATTCATGAGCCCTCACTGTGGCTTCTTACCTCTTTTCCTCACCTGCCAAAACCTCCACAGACCTCCTTCTGGTTTTCTCCCCACCTTTACTCTTCAGGAGTTACTAGGAGAGTTCTATTCACACTGGCAGCCAAACAGCAGATCAAGGAAAGAGGTAAGAGAATGAGTAGTATTACCGAGGATACAGTAGTGGGAAATATGTTCCTGACATCTCAGTTTGAGCCCTCCCTTTAAAAATTTCTCATCAAAGCACATTGTTTTATTAGTGGTCCTTATCTATAGCACTATTGTAATATTTCAGCACCAACATTGGTTAAACAATTTTGTGTAGTCTAATGTAAGAACCTAATCACCATTTATGGCATTGTTCTCTTTTAATGGAAAACTGTTCTGGAATACAATTTTGTTGTAAATGGCCAATTTTTTGGCTACACTTGATTGATGAAAGTCAGCAAGGAAGTAGGAGAATAAAATATTGGGTTGACAAATCCCATTGCAAATCTCTTTAACTTGCTAAGTGTTGTAGGAAATGTTTAGTAAAACTAAAGCATTATATTGTGGTTAGGTTTCAGGGGGTAAAAGTGGTAGAAATCACTTTATTAAATTTTTTTTCTGAACAAAAAGAAATTTTTTTAAAACAAGAAAAGTTTTTTCTGTTGCAGGAATAAGAGGATAGTGAAATTGCATTCTGATATTATCAATCAATCAATCTCTCCTCTCTCCCTCTTTCTCCCCCATGTGCCCCCACCTCTCATTCACATACATTTTTTTTCTGTATTCTTTGAATGTGAGTTACCTTTAAGAAAAAAAGTCTCAGTAAGTGTCCTGTTGCTAAATCAATTTTCGGGGATGGGTAGTACAGCTGGCGGTATGGGGCTAAATTTTTATACATCAAGTAGTACAAGGTTTTATCTGTCATTACTTTTCATTGTAACCATTTTATAACATGTATTTTATCTAAATAATGTTTATTTTTTATATTTTTTATTTTTTATTTACTTTTCGTTGAATAATGATTATACATATTTTGGGATTCAGAGCTGACATATGTTGATAAAATCAATATTACTATATGTTACAAATTATACTTATTCTTTATGCCCCTTGTCCAATCTCTCCCTATCCCCTACTCCCTCCCCGCTCCCACTGCTGATAATCCTAGAATTCTCTCCCTCTGAAAGAATAATGGTTACTCTGTTGATTTGTTGCCTAGATGATCTGTCCAATGCTGAGAAGTGTGTTCAGTCCCCCAGTATTATCATAGAACAGCTGCTTCTTCTGTCACTCTGGAATGGGCTTTGTGGAGAGAGACATCCTCTTCTTTTCTTTGGTCTCTGCTGGCGACTC
>NW_007729174.1:55643-106500 GCF_000696425.1 Galeopterus variegatus
TCAGGGTTTAGTGGTTGACCTTATAGAAACTGATCTGGGCCTGAATCTTTTCATCAAACTGCACCCCATGCAATTCTGTATTCCTGACCAGTCTCCTCTGAGTGGTCCTGTGCTGATTGGGGGGCAGATCAGCTGTCCTTGCTGTGTCCCAGTGTTCTCCTGGTGGGCTCATCTCCCCCACCACCTGTACTCCAAACACTTCCCATGCGACAGGCCCTGTGCTGGTTCCCTTGCTATGATTCACCAGCCTCTGAATGGCTCCCCTTTTTCAACTGTTCTGGCTCCTCTCTCCTGCGTGGGTCTGCGGGAACCCTATTAGTGGTCTTACTGTTCTGGGGTCCACCAAGGCCCTCTTCTCCTCTGTCACCTCCAAGCAACTCCATCCGAAGGGCGCAGCTGCGGCTTCTGCCAGCTCCTGCCTATCTAAATAATGTTTAAATACTTGTAACTAAATTGTGTTTGAAGATTTTTAAATCTACACAAGGGGGAGAACTTGCTTTATTACATTTCATTTATTAGTTTTATTGGCAGTAGGGAAGTGCCTTTCTTTTTTTCTCTGGGTGTCAGAAGCTGAGCAGTAAGTAATTTAAGATTTATTTGATTTGAGACTTTTTTCCTTACTTATGACATTTAACTAGGGGGCACTTTATGAATTAGAAGTTGACTTCTTCTTTTTAAAGTTATGAAATATTAAAACATGCAGAAAGGTGCACAAAGAATACTACAATGAACACTTTTGCATCTACTGCCTAGCTTAATAAATTAAAAAAAAAAAAAATCACGGTGCAGTTCAATCTCCCTGTATAATCCTTCCCAATCACATTACTCCTTTTTCCCCCAGGGACTGTCACTATCTTTAATTCAGTATTTATCATCCCCCTGCCTTTCTTTTGATTTTTACTGCTTATATATGTCACTTGAAATATATAAAATTATTTTACTTTTTTGAACATTATATACATGGTATCATAATGTATGCATTTTTTTCAAACTTGCTTTTTTCTAGTTCAACATGATATTTGTGAGATTCGTGCATCTCACACATAGAGCTCATGCATCTACTAATATTTATAAATCCATATAAAATCATTGTAATTAAAAGTCTCACTCCGGTTTTTGATGTTTGAATGCTGACAGCTTTGAAGCCTCACTCCTCCCTCTTCCCCTCCTGTCCCGCATCTGGGCAAGAAGAAAGCCATGATGCTGTCTCCTTTACCACCAGTGGAAAGTTTAAACCACACTTGGGAACCCTCACCCCAGCCCCACCCCCAACCAACAGAAAAACCCAATCCAGGCTGCTGTCCATTTTTGGAGAGCAACCCTTGCTGTCTACAGAAAGCCTCACTGTGTGAGTAATAAATCTTTTCATGATGTTGGTGTACATTTGGCATCATTGGTGTTGACATCCAAACCAAATTTTGAGTTGGGGTCCATTCTGTCCTTGTGGAATGTCCAAAAAATTATTTCAATGTTCTATTGTTGATGGACATTAGGTTGTTTCCATTTTTTTGCAGTGGAAAACAATGCTTCTGTGAATACTGATCTATTTTTCTTACTGATTTATAGAAGTTATTTTTGTATTCTGGATACAAATTCTTTGTTAGTGTTGCAGATATCTGCTCTCAGTCTACAGTTTGTCTTTTTACTTTAACAGTTTCTTTTGTAGTACAGACATAAATTTTGATATAATAAAATTCATCAATCTTTTTATTTATGATTGATCTTTAAGAAATATTTCTCTAATCTGTTGGTTATAAAAATCCTCTCCTAAATGTTCTAAAACCTTTAAAGTTGATTTTCTACTTGGTACTTATTTTTTGTTGTGGTACAAGTTATTTCTTTTCTTGTGATGTCTTTGTTTTTGGTATAAGGGCCATGCTGACCTCACAAAGTGAGTTGGAAAGTATTTGCTGTTCTTCAGTTTTCTGGATAAGTTTGTATAGAATTAGTATTATTTCTTCCTTAAATGTTGGTAGAATTTGTCAGTGAAGTCATCTGACTCTTAAGATGGACTGTTACTTGAGCAAGAAATAACCTTATATGTGTTAATATACTGAAATTTGGGGGGTCTATTTGTTCCTGTTGTTTAGCCTACCTTAATAAAGAAATACATAATGTTAAAAAAAAAAAAGATTTCCTCGTGAGAAGGTTATACTACTAATTTAGTTTCTTTAAGAGATAGATGACTATTCAAGTTGCCTATTTCTTCTTATGAAGCTTTGACAGTTTATGTCTTTCAAAGAATTTGTCCATTTCATCTAGGCTGTTGACTTTATTGCCACAAAGTTTTCATAATATTTATTTATCTTTTTACTATCTGAAGAATTGCAGTGATGTCAGTCAGCTCTTTCATTCCCAATACTGGTAATTTTTATCTTCTCTTTTTTTCCTAGTCTGGCTAAAAATGTGTCAAATGTATGAATCTTCTTAAAGAAATAACTTTAGATTTCATTGATTTTTCTCTATTATTTTCTGTGTACATTTTCTATCATTTGAGAGATGGGTATTAAAATATCCTTCTGTGTATTCATCTATTTTTCTTCACAGTTCTATCAGTTTTACTTCATGTATTTTGAAACTGTTATTTACATAAATGTTTGGAAGTGTTATGTCTTCTTGCTTGATGAAGTGAAACCTCAATCTTTATAAAATTACCTTCTTTATTCATAGTAATATTTTTTCAACTGAAACCTACTTTATCTAATATTAATATAGTCAAGCTAGCATCTTTTAATCTATATTTTGGTCTCTACATTTAATGGGCTTTTTTTTAGGCAGCATATATATATATATATTTATATATATATGTGTGTGTGTGTATATATATATATATTTTTTTTTTTTTTTTTTTTTAACCCAACTTCACAGTCTGTATCTTTAGTTGGGATATTTAGGAAACTTGCATTTAATGTGACTGTGGATATGGTTAGAGTTCAGTTTATCATCATGCTGTATTTGTTTTCTGTTCATCCTGTCTGTTATTCAGTTTTCCTCTTTTATCTGTCTTCTTTTGAATTAAATGGATATTTTTTATCATTCCATTTTATCTCCTTTGTTGTCTTGTTAGCTTTCTCTTTATTTTAGTGGTTGCTCTAGGGTTTATATGCACATTTAACTTATCATTGTCTACCCTCAAGTGATATTATACCAAGTCTCGCATAGTGTGACAGAATAGTATACTTCTATGTATCCCCTCCTGGCATTTATTCTATTGTTATACATTTTACTTGTACATATACTATAAATCTCACAGTCCATTTTATTGTTATTGTTTAAACTGTAAGCTATCTTGTAAAGAGATCTAAATAATCAGAAAATTATTATATTTACTTTTGTAATTTTCATTTCTAATGCTCTTCATTCCTTTGTGTAGATCTGTATTTTCATCTGATGTCATTTTTCCTTTTGTCTGAAGGACTTCCTTTAACTGTAGTTTGGGCATCCTGGTGATAAATTCTTTTAGCTTTTCTATGTTTCAAAAGTCTTTTTAGCCTTGTTTTTTTTTTTTTTTGTTTTTTTTTTTTTTTCGCAACCCTCAGTGTTGCCCCCGTACCGGACCGGGGACCGGCAACGGGATCGCAAGCCTCGGTGCTGCTCCCGCGCCTCGCTCAGCCAGTGAGCGGGAACCGGTCTATACGTGGGATCCGAACCCTCGGACGGGAGCGCCGCCGCGCTTCCCAAGCGGCGCACCATCCAGTGCGCCACCGGGCCGGCCCTTAGCCTTGTTTTTTGAAAGACACTTTCTCTGGATATAGAATTGTTAGCTGACAGGTTTTTTTTTTTTTTTCTTTCCCTGTTATAAAATGTTGCTCCCCTGTCGTAATGCTTGCATCTTTTCTGATGAGAAATTTGCTGTCATTCCTGTCTTTGTTCCTTGGTTATTATGTGTCTTTTCGTTTTTCCTGGATTGTTTCCATAGTTTCTCCTTATCACTTCTTTTAATCAAATTGATTAGGACGTGCCTTGTAGTTTCCTTTATATTTATTGTGCTCCAAATTTATTGATATTCTTGGATATTTTGGTTAAAATTATCAAGTTTGGAAAATTTTTAGCCACTGTTTCTTCAGACATTTTCTGTCCTGCTACTTCTCTCATTTCCTTCTGAGACTCTTAATTGCCCATATGTTAAGTTGTTTGCCATTGTCCAACAGTCCACTGATGCTTTGTTCACTTTTTTAAAATTATAAAATGAACAAATTATAAAGTGAACTGTTTCATTTTGGATAATTTTTATTGCTGTCTTTTCAAGTTCTCTAATCTTTCCTTTTCCATTGTTTAGTATGTCACACACAATTTGGTGTATTTTTCACCTCAGATATTATAGTTTATGTCTCTAAAATTTTAACTTGATGTTTTTGTTTATTTTCCATGCCTCTACTTAACTTTTTGAATGAATGGATTATATCATAACTGTTTTGATATCCTTGTCTGGGAATTCTAACATTCATGCCAGTTCTCGGTTTGTTTCAATTTATTATTATTATTATTGTATTTTCAAGTTTGTTTGCATTGCTGATATTGTTTGTTTGCATTCAAGCCTTGTGAATTTTAACTTGTTGGATGCTAGATATTTTTGTATACCTGTAAATATTCTTGAGCTTTGTTCTGCAGTGTGGTAAAGTTACATGGAAATAGTTTGATCCTTTTCTGTCTTGCTTTTAAGGTTGGTTACATGAAACCAGAGCAGTGCTCAGTCTAGAAAAAATTATTCTCTGCTGGCTGTTGGTAACAGGTACTATTCCTAGCCCAGTGTAAGTGATGAAAACTTCTAATAGTCTCATTTGGTTCTTTCCTTTGCCTTGGGTAGTTGCCTCACACTTACACTGCTGGATACTCTATTGAATGCTCAAAACACACTCTGCAGATCTCAGGAGTTCTTTTTCTGTGCTGTTCTTCCCATTTCTTTAATCTTACCTGCAAACTTTAGCTACCTTCATCTCCCTGTACTCTCAGCTTTATCTCCTCACCTCAGGGGATCTGCCAGGCTCTACCTTACTTACTCACTTACCTCACTTACTGTGCAGTGGTCTGGAAACTATCTTAAGGCAGCAAACTGGGGCATTTATAGGGTCATCTTTACCATTTCTCAAGGATCATTGTCTTTCACTACCTGATGTCTATTGTCCTGAAAATAATTGTTCTTTACGTGTTTTCTTTTTTTTAACTAGTAGGGTAAATGGTCCCTGTTATTCCATTTTGCTCAGAAGTGCAAGTTCAGCTGAATGTACGGTTTAAAAACACTGTTTTAAGAGTCTCGTAAGTTTTCTATGTAGGGAGTCATTTCAGCTCTAAATACAAACAGTTTCCTTTATTCATTTCTAATCCTTACTTTCTTCTTGTTCTTTCTTCTCTTCCTCCTTTTTTCTTCTTCTTCCTGCACTTCTGGATAGGACCTCCAGTATAATGCCGAAGGAAAGGGATGATAGCAGTGATTCCTGCTTTCCGTTATTGAAGAAGAAACACATTTCCAATGTCGTTATTTATTTTCTATAATGAAGCCTCATGCTCTTCTTCCACACCAGTTTAGAAATGGAATTTGACAAGAATTTCTGCGAGCACTTAAGCGCTTGAGTAACAATTGAGTGCTTGAGTTAACTGTTAGACAATACTTATTGTATGCCATTTTTGAAAGCACTTACCTATATCAACTCATGAGATGCCCACAACTTAAGAGGTAGGTACTGTTATTATCCCCACTTTACAGATGTGGGACAGTGAGGTTAAATACTTTTCCTAAATTTGCACATAATAAATAGGGTAGATGAGATTCAAATCCAGGAAATCTGACTCTAGAGTGTAGGCTTTCTCTACACTGCACTTCTTTGCACTGACTCTTAACTAATATGAGAGCATAAAATGTAATTGTCAATTAGCTCATTTAAATGAGAACAAAGACATTTCTAGCAGTGTTCACTTTTCAATTTATTTATACTGGCCAAATAACCACTATTAACAAAAGTTATAAACAGTAGATATTGCACCATAGAAGAGTAGGGATTAAGATTATAGCCCTCTTGGCAGATTGGTTTGGAGGAATTTTGCCTACTAAATCAAAGTTACATGATTCTTGCTAACCCATTAATTTTGTTGGCTGAGGGCTAGGGATTGACTGTTTTTGCTGCATTCTGCTGTTTCATTGCTTTGATAGTCTGCCCTAATGGCACCAGTTAACTCCAGATGTTTGCTCCAGAAAAAGATACAGAGGTTCTGTGAAGTTAGGAATCAGTAAAATACAAACTGCTGCCTAGGAAATTCCATTTATTCTTTGGTGTCAGTAAGTAACTTCTTTCTGGAAAAGTTTAAGAAACAGACCCAAGCCAATAGCCATCTGTGAAGCTGATACTTAACGAAATGTACAGATGCTGCTTAAAATCTTTAGGTGTCTGCATTCAAGGATAAAATGATTCCATCACAAAAATTTCTTTTTTTTTTTTCTTTTTTTTTGTCTTTTTTCCGTGTCCGGCAACGGATCGCAACCCTCAGTGTTGCCCCCGTACCGGACCGGGGACCGGCAACGGGATTGCAACCCTCGGTGTTGCTCCTGCGCCTCGCTCAGCCAGTGAGCGGGAACCGGTCTGTCTGTGGGATCCGAACCCTCGGGCAGGAGCGCCGCCGCGCTTCCCAAGCGGCGCACTATCCAGTGCGCCACCGGGCCGGCCCCATCACAAAAATTTCTTCTCTTTCCTATTGACAGATTACAGGAATAAAGTAAGGCCTATTTATGATTTAAATAACCCGGGTACCAGGAAATATTTGGACAAATTAATAAATCTCTTAATAGATTAGTAGCTGTCTTTTTAAAAGGATTTATGAATATAACTTTCTATTTTGCTGATAAAGAGCTGAGGCAGACTTGGGACTGATCAAAAGAAGAATAAGAGCTTAAACCAAGAATCACTTTATTATGGAAGTAGGGATTTCTGTCTAAGATCTGAGTGAGACTTCTCGGTGACATAAATTGACCTCAGTGGTTGAGATACAAAACTCAGCAAACATTTGCAGAAAGCACTTCAAAGTAAAACCACTTTCAAGTTCTTATGTGTTTTCCTGACCGTGGAGTAGTATTTAACATGTTTCAACAAAGGTCTGTATAACAGTACACTTGGTATAAATTTTAAAAGACAGCGTAACAGAGGGACTCTTAGGGAATGAATCTGTTTCCCTGGAGTATAAGTAGCTAAAGGTGGATTTTTTTAGGATCATTTTTAAAATCAAATCTCTTCCACTTTGGAGATTGTTTATATTAAGGTTTCTTCTTATGGCCATTCCTCTGCCAAAGCTCTTCTGGAAAGTAGAGTGTTTCTTAGTTTTATATATGTCCCAAATATTATCAGTACTCTCAGTCTATCAAGTCTCACTCCCCCTTCTTACTTTTCTTTTTATTCCTCTCCTATTTAAAATTACTATTGTGTCCTCATTAGGACAATTTCTATCTCCAGAAGATGTGTCTTTTGTGTACTAGAAGGCAGTATCTTCCTGTCCTTTGTGTACAAAAACCCAATCCAGGCAGAAATCTTTTGAGCAGTCAACTGCATAAACAGCTTCAGATCCATGACAAACTTTCCTCTTCCTGTTCCATACCCATTCTTTTGTTCTAAAGAAAAGTTATCTTATAAGAAATGCTTTATGTTCCATATTTCTTTATTACTAAATAAAATTCAGTCTTCCTCCATTTCTGCCAGGAAAAAAATGTGTTCTGCAGGTTTGCCCTTTCCCTATCAGCTTACCCAATAAAATTCAAGAACCTAGCCTTAAAAATTCAAGTTTCGTAATTAACAAAATGAGTCCTTATGCCTACAGCTGTAGAGGGGCCCCTATCATTTTGTGTTATAAAACTAATTCAAAGAATCTTATCTGTTGTAAAAATCAGTATGTCCACAAGGATTTTTGTCTTGTTTTCTTTTGTTACATGGACATTGGTGTGAATATACAGAACTGTTACTAACCTGTTCTCTTCTTGGTTAATATAAATCTGTCCTTCAGATTTTCACTTCAACAAATGGAATCCTTTAAGACAATAGTGCTCAAAATATGGTCTGGGGAGCTATGTGACCCTTTCAGGTTTCTTAAGATCAAGACTACTTTCAAATAATACTAAGATGTTATTTGCTTTTTTAGATTTCATTAACTTGAAAGTTGTATTAGTCCATTTTGTGTTGCTATAACAGAAATACCTGAGACTGGGTGACTTATAAGAAAAACAAAATTTATTGCTTACAGTTTCTGAGGCTGGGAAGTCCAAAGTCCATCTGGTGGTGGCGACAGTGACCCAGGGGTCTCACATTGCAGGATGGTGGAATCAGAGAGAGCAGAGAGAGCAAATGGCAGACTCTCCTCTTCTTTTAAAGCCCTCAGAACCATGCCCCTGACCACCATTTTTAATCCATTCACTACTGCATGGTCCTACAATCCAATCACCTCCTCAAGGCTCCACCTTTCAATTACCATAATAGGATCTCCCACCCTCTTAACATAAAACTTGGGAGACACAATTCAAGCTTCAGGGAGTTTTGGGGGGGACATAATTCAATCCACTACAAAAGTATACAGTGGATTTTTTAAAGAGACTATGAGGTGAGATATCACAACAGATTGGGTGCAGAAGCAGATGTGAGAATCTGGCTGTATGCTGTTCAGTCAAACATTAAAGGATTTTGCAAAATTGTAAAGCAATGTCACTTTTCTCACTGTTTTGTTTTGGAAAATAGTTATTCTTCATAAAACATGTTATTTCTTTAAACGTGATGAGTTTTAAAAATAAAATTTAAAAATTTAAAAATTTAAAATTTAAAAATAAATTTATAAATATCTTAACAATTTATGAGTTTTAATTTCTGATACAGTAAATATGGATAGATACAACCCACATAAACCAAATCCCTTTGGGATCCTCAGGAATTTTTAAGAGTGTAAAAGTTCCCTGAAAACAAAAAGTTTGAGAACCAGTGCTCTAAAAATCCCAAGACTTTAGAAACTATTACTGTGTCCTCTAAAAAGAAGCTTTAAAAGAAAAACCTATAGTTCTGTTGGTCATCTTAATTGATGATTTTTTTACCCGGGTTATAATGTTGTAATTAACTTACATGCATTCTCTAACAGTGTAAATATTTTTGGTATTTTCTCCTCTACCACATTCATAGAGGAGCAAATAAAAGTATATAACCCTGTTAGTTTTATAACGTATTTTAAGTCTTTGTTTATTTAGATTAACATATACTATGTGATACATTAATAAAAGAGTTTCTAGTCTGTTGGTGAGATGGTCACTTTTTAGTAGTAGGAGAGGGTTTATTTTCAACATGGTGGTTTGGGGACGTTGTTGTTTGAGTGCTTTGGTTTACTTCACTTTCTCATGTCTTTTTTTCTCACCTTTTTCTTCTCATGTATGTAGCATACTTGCTATAGCTTTAAATTCCAAGTGGATGTCTTCTTTATGTAAAATGATATAATTTTGGGTCCTGCTTGGGTGTGCCAAGGGAGAAAAGGCAATGACTGGAGGCCCAGAAATGTCACTGGTGTTTCTATCAGATGGGGTCAATCACAAGTTTATATTAGCAGTAGATACTTTAAAGATACCACTTTCTTTTCTTCTTAGAGGATTTTATATTTTGAGAATATGTTGAGGTTCTTTTGATGTGCTGATAATATTAGATGCCACATTATTAAGCATGCTTGAAACAATACTTCTTGTGGCTTTATAAAGAGTTTTTAATCTCTTTTGGGGGTTTTATCTTTTTGAAGAAGGCTTTTTGCCAATGTTTGTTGTCAGTTGGACACATTAACTGCTGCTGCTCCCCGCTCAGATGGGAGCCAAGATGTGGTTCTTGACTTTGCCCCTTTTCAGGTTTCCAAATTATTTCTGTGGTAGGCTGAATAATGGCTTCCCGAAGATGTCCACATTCTAATCCCCAGAACTTGTCAGGGAATGTTAATTTACATGCTTCAAGGGACTTACAGATGTGATTAAGGATCTTGAGAAAATTTATCCTGGATTATTAGGGTGGGCCTAATGTAATAACCAGGGTCTTTATAAGATGGAGGCAGGAGAATCAGAATTATAGAGAGAAAATGTGAAACTAACACAGATGTCAGAGAGGAGAGAAGATGCTATTCTAATGGCTTTGAAGATGGAGGAAGGGACCATGAGCCAAAAAATGTAAATAGCCTCTAGAAGATGGAAAAGGCAAGGAAATAGCTTCTCCCCTAGAGCCTCCAGAAGAAATGAGCCTTTCTGACACCTTAATTTTAGACAAGAGATACGGATTTTTAGACTTCTTGTAACAGCCTGAACAGAAGTGACTCCATTTTGTTAAGCCTTTGAATTTAAAAACCTGTTCTCTCCTGTAACCCAAACCACATAGCCTGCAGCTAATTGCCAAAACACAATGACTCTTGCTCTCACATCGTATACGTATAATTAGAGGGAAAATTATTCACCCAGATTGCCATTCTTTACTAGTTTACTAACCTGATCTTATTTGAGAATAACAGGAACTGAGCCCATGGAGAACAAGTATGACGATGGTCAGCTCCCACCCGGGAAGTTCTTGACGATTATCTGAAACACTGAAGCATGTCTGCACGTCCTCACTTGGTCATCGTGAATCACCTTTCCACCCCAGACCCCTATAAAACCCTTTGGTAAACCTGGGAGAGGCAGAGATGGTCTTTGAGACATAAGTCCACCATCTCCCCAGGCTGCCAGCTTCCTGCTTAAAGGCTACCTTTCCTCACACCAACACTTGTCTGTCAATTATTGGCTATTGAATGGACCTTTGGTGTTTCAACAACATCCTTATCTCCTGAATTATAAAGTAATAAATCCATGTTGTTTTAGCCACTACATTTGAGGTCATAACTTTTGCTGCAGCAACAATAAGAACTAATACAGATTTTGATACCTGGAAGTGAAGTGCTGCTGTAATAAGTACCTAAAAATGTGGAAGTGGCTTTGTAATTGGGTAATGGTTGAAGATGGACGAATTTTGAGAAGCCTGATAGAAAAAGCGTAGATTGCTTTGAATAGGCTATTAGTAGAAATATAAGTGACTTTGACAGTGAGGGCTCAGAAGGAAGTGACAAGCATGTTAGAGAAAACCTACATCATATGGAAAACCTGTATCATCTTGGTAGAAATACAGATGTTAAAAGAGCTGCCTGTGAGGGCAGATATGTGGAGATTAAAGGCATTGTTGGTGAGAGCTTACCTTGACGTTATAAAGATATTCTACTATATATTCTCCTGTAAAAGTTTTATAGTTTTCTTTTCACATTTAGTTCTATGATCCACTTGAAATTATTTATTTTTGTGCATGGCCTGATACAGAGATCTTACTTAATTTTTTCCTGAATATTAATCAGTGGTTCCAGGACTTTTTTTTTTTAAGATTAATTAATTAATTTTTTTTTTTTTTTTTTTTTTTTTTACATTTTAAGAAGTGGAGCAGTGAGATGGGGTGGGGGAAGGGGTACTAGGTGGGAGTGGGGGGATGGGACTGGCTCATGGCCAGCCTGGTTGAGGGGGGGGGGCGCGGCTGAGGCTCTCTGCCCCCCATCCTGGCTCAGGAGCCCTGGGGGCTTCTGACTTCTGCAGAGGTTTGACTGCCACTTGACTGGATGCAGACATCAGGAGGGCGTGGTTAAGGCCCTCGGGTCCCCCTAACCTGACATGGGAGCCTGCAGGGCTCTCGCTCTTCTAGGTTTTATAGGTGTTCTTTGGTGGTGTTAGACCTTTACTGGGTAATATCAGAACTTTGTCTCTGATCTATGGGTGTTTTGTGTTTTCTTTTAGTTCTGTGTTGGATTATTAGCTACCCCCACCACTTTAACTCTGCAGTGGGACTAATTTGTTGTCCTTTGGTTGCTTCTAAAATGGGGGAACTTCCAGTGGGGACCAGCACTTGAGCCCTGTGGTTGAGCTATGCTGCTTTGCTGCTGATTCTCTGGGGAAGGCTTTTTGTGTAGCTCAGGTTTAATTATTGACCTTTTAAGCACTTTAGAGTCTTGTGAGGTCCAGTACACCGAGGTTGTGTGGAAACTCTGGTCTGGTCCTGAGTCTTTTCAGCAAACTCCACCCTCTGCAGTTCTATATTCCTGACCAGTCAGCACTGAGTGATCCAGTACTGATTGGAGGGCAGATCAGCTGTCCGTGCTGTGCCCCAATGTTCCCCTGTTGGGCCTGTCTCCCTCACCTCCCACACTCCAAACACTCCCACAGGGTGGGCCATGTGTTGGTCCCTTGTGATGACTCACCAGCCTCTGAATGGCTCCTTTCTTCAGTTGTCTGTGGCCCCTTGCTTGTATGTGGGTCCACGGGAACCTGTCAGTGGTCTTGCTGATTTGGGAGCCACCAAGGCCCTCAGCTCCCCTGCAGTCTCCAAGCAACTTCACACAAAAGGGCACAGCTGTGGCTTTTGCCAGTTCTTGCTCTATGTACTCACCAGGGCCAGCCTTGAAATGGCTGGGGCTCCGAATGGTTGGAGCTGCCCCTTCTTTGTCTCATTGCGGCTTCTCCCACCTTCATGAACTCTGTAGGTCTCGCCGCCTCTTCTCCTGAGCTCCAGTGGCCCCAGCTTGGCATTCGTTGCTTTTTGGTCGATTGTGGGAGAGAGTGACGCTGGGGACCATCTATTCTGCCATCTTGATTCCTCACCTTCCTGTTTTTTCTTCCACAAACTTTTTGAAGTACTATTGTATTATAATCTTATGAGACCAGCATCCTGTATGTGGTCTGGCATTGACCAAAATGCCATTGTGCAGTATATGACTTGGGTTACTGGGCAGCAGTACCTTTCAGAACCCCCATGGTGTTCTCACATCCTGCCTGGCTAGCCTGATCCAAATGGTTCATTTAACTACGGTGGGAGTAAAATCTTGGTCACTATTAAAATCCAGGAACCATCACTTTTCAACAGCAGGAGGTGAGACCAAGACTATTAACTATTCTTTCTCCACAGATTTATAATGCCATCTCAGTCATATACCAATTTACAATATATGTTTGTGTCTGCTTCTAGGCTTTCTATTCTGTTCCGTTGGTCTATTTCTATAGCTTTTAATGCATCTAAATATTTGGTAGGGAAAGACTCCTTCCTTATCCTTTTCCTTAAAAGTATCTTCCTTGCTCTTTAATTTTCCATATGAATTTTAAGGTCAGCTTAAAATCTTAAGATCTGTAAGAACTGCATTTTATTTATAGATTAGAGAGAGAAATGGTATCTTTACAAAAATAAGAGTGATTTATCTCTCCTTTTATTTTTAATGTCTTTTAAAGTAGTTTTATAAGTTTCTCCGTAAGGGTCTCATGCATATGTTGCTAGACATGTTTCTGTGTGCCCGTTGCTCTCATGAATGTTTTTAAATTACGTTTTGCTATTGGTTGTGACGTGTATGGGAATGCTTGATTCTGGTGTATCGTTTTTAGAGCCACCCGCCTGGCTGACTTCTCTCTCTATGTTCAGTTGTTTGTGTTAGATTTTGCTGGGGTTTCATATGAGCCTTATGTAACACATACTTAAAAGTGCAGGAATCATGGGCTGGCTGGCCCATGCCTCACTCGGGAGAGTGTGGTGCTGTTAACACCAAGGCCATGGGTTCGGATCCCATATAGGGATGGCCGGTTAGCCCCCTGGGTGAGCGTGGTGCTGACAACACCAAGTCAAGGGTTAAGATCCCCTTACCAGTCATCTTTTAAACAAACAAACAAAAAATGTGCATGAGTCATAACTATACAGCTTAATGATCACAAAGTGTTCTTGGTTTGTTAATGTAATTTTTGCATAATTTAATTTTTTCCCTTTTAGTCCTTATACCTCCAGAATTTGATGCCTTTCTGTATAAAATAAAGTAGAATTTCCTTTCTGAAGCAATTTTACTTAAACATCTCAGAGGCACCATGCTCTAGTTAGCTGTGTTTGATGTGTAAATACTTTTGAACTTATCAAAGAAAGGAAATTACTTTATTTGGAGATTCCAACAGAACTTAATAAAAAAGCCCATGGAATAGGACCACAGTCCAGGATTTGGTCCTCAGCAAATGAAAGTTGGTGATAAGCCAATACAAATTTATTTATGTAGACTAACATAGATATAGGTAGAGAGAGAGAAACACACACATCCTGCACTAACGTATTGTTTCCAGTGACCAGAGAGCACTTGGGTCCTCTATCCAGGACATGTTGGTTCCAGTATTGGGGTAAGCGGGAAGTGAAACTAAGAAAATATAATGTTGCTTACTGTGAGCATGGAATTAAAGGAAAGGAAGGTACAGAACCTCACAAACATGGAGTCTTTTATATTGAGTTATACATTCAGATGCTCTACTCTCTCTTCGCTACACCCCAAGCTGTTTGAGAGGTAGTAAGATGTGGTGGAAAAATACAGTAGTCCCCCTTAATCTGTGGTTTTAGTTACCAGCAATCAGTTGCAGTCTGAAAATATTACATGGAAAATTCTAGAAATAAACAATTCATAAATTTTAACTTGCGCACCATTTTGAGTAGTATGACAAAATCTCATGTCATCCTGCTCTGTCTGGTGGGACGTGAATCATCCCTTTGTCCAGTGTATCCATGCTGTAGGTGCTACCCTCCTGTTAGTCATTTAAGTAGCCATCCTGGTTATAAGATTGACTGTCCAGGGATCACACTGCTTGCATGAGAAATGCCCTCACCCGTCCAATGCCAAAGGATGGACAAGGAGAAGTGAGGTACAGCAAAGCAAGACGTTAATTACGGCCTTATAAGGTTCGGGTGTCTGAAGGACATGCACACAGAAAAGGGCTATAACAAGCAACTTATTTCCTAGTATGTGAGTCCCTCCCCCCACCTCCTCATTGGCTGTGAGTACTACGGGGTGCACAATCTTCCCAGAAGGCGCCTAAAATTTATTACCACCTTGCAAGGAATTCCTTTGTCTGGGGGCTCAGGACAAGCCCACAAGAAAGGCCCTATGCGTTTTGAAGGGATAAACACAAGAGAATGAAGAAAACAATGGGTGCTATAACTAATTATCATAGCAAGGAGAGCCTTATCTGTTCAGAGACCTTCCGGGAAAATGAAGAAAACAAAAGGGGCTAGGAACTAATTACTGTCTCAAAAAAAACACCCTCAGATAAGTCATTTCTGAAAATGAATCACTTAGATTATTTTCTTACACTGTGTTCAATTCACCCTTATTTTACTTGATAAGGGACCAAAAGCACATGAGTATTGATGCTGGAATATTGTTATAATTGTTCTATTTTATTAGTTATTGTGAATCACTTACTGTGCCTAATTTATAAATTAAATTTTATCGTAAGGATGTATGTATAGAAAAGTAGCATAATATGTATTGGGTTCAGTATTATTCTGTGGTTTCAGGCATCCACTGGTGATCTTGGAACACATCCTCAGTGGATAAGTAGGAGGGGACTACTGTACTGGACTTTGTGGCCAGTCAATAGGGATTTGAATCCTAGCTCTTTGTGTACTGATCTTAGGCAAGTTACTTCTCAGAGTTCCAGTTTTCTCAATGGTGAAATAGAAATCATGATACTGTTAATTTAAAAGAAATATAGCCTCTCAAAGTAATTGTTATGTAGTAAAACCAGCAAAATTGCAGGTTTGCATTTGTTTATCCATGCCTGTGGGTGAAGAGGAATGTGCCAGTGATCGTGCCTAATTTGCCAGTATAAATTTTAGTATTAATCTGTTTCCAAATATAGATGGCAATTGCAAGTTTATCACCAGATGTATTAGTTTTCTATTGGCGCTGTAATAAATTATGACAAACCTAGTGGGTTGAAACAACACACATTTATTATCTTACAGTTCTGGAGGTTAGCAGTCCTAAAATCAAGGTGTTGGCAGGGATGCATTCCCTCTAGGGAAGAATCTGTTTTCTTGCTTTTCCTAGGTTCTAGAGGCTTCCTGCATTCTTTGGCTCATGCCCCCTTTCTAGATGATCAGCTCCAACAGCATACTACTCTCTGACTCAGACCTTCTGCTTTTGTTGTCATATCTCTGACTTTGACCCTTCTGCCTCTTATAAGGACCTGCGTAATTACTTTGGGCCCACTAGGATAATCTCCCCATCTCAAGATCCTTAACTCATTTCCAGATGCAAAGTGCCATGTAAGGGATTAGGATTTGGACATCTTGGGAGAACAATTATCCTGTTTACCACACCAGGTTAATGAATTACCAAGTAAAATACCTAATTTGGATTACACATTTCTTTTGTAGGTTATTTTCATTGAACAAAACATCAATTTCTAAAGCTGTGGGAGCCTTACAAAATGGTTTTATTTAAACATTACTTCCAAGGAATGGTTTGTATTAACAGAGAATAAAACAATTAGTAACAGTTATGAATATTCACAAGTCTCCATATTGCAAAGGAGAACAGGATTGACATTCCTGTTAAAATTCTCAGTTTAAGACCTTTTAAATTCAGTTTATTTGAAATAATTGTGAAGTAAAATGGTTTCCACCCCTCCACAGCTGCAGAAGAGAGGGTGCAGAGCCATCATCTTTTTCTGAGTTTCGTTTTGTTAATTGTGAAGATTTGCATTTGTAAAGCTAGGCTCTGGAATTCATTAGCTAGTTTTAAAGAAAAAGCAGGTCTGGAGCTCTGCTTTTAAATAAAAGAATTTTATTTATTTCCAATGCAAATTATGTATTTTGTGTCTTGCAAAGTAGTTGTGAAGATTGAATGTGATCACTCTTACAAGGCCCTGGGACTTCTTTCTTTTAGGAAATGAGAAAATGATTCATTGTGCTTTTCTTCCTTAGTTTTTATCCCTCAAGGTCAAGACTATCTCTCTAGCTTTTGGGAATACACACATTTCTCTGCCTCTTACAAGGTCACTGTCTTGTTTCTGAGACATCCTGACACATAAGGACCCCCTTCTGCCACCCACCCTGTACCCTTAAGAAACTGAATTTAGGGATATTCAGTACTCCAACTCTAACCACAAAGTTTTATGTCCTTTTTTTTTTTTTTTTTGTCTTTTTCCGTGTCCGGCAACGGATCGCAACCCTCAGTGTTGCCCCCGTACCGGACCGGGGACCGGCAACGGGATCGCAACCCTCGGTGTTGCTCCCGCGCCTCGCTCAGCCAGTGAGCGGGAACTGGTCTGCATGTGGGATCCGAACCCTTGGGCGGGAGCGCCGCCGCGCTTCCCAAGTGGTGCACTATCCAGTGCGCCACCGGGCCGGCCCTTTATTTCCTTTTTAACTGGAGGATTCTCCACCCGAAAAGACCAAAATGAATCCTTAGCTGAATTTGGAAAGAGCTAAGGACAAAGGGACCCAGGAAGTTATTATCCTTTTAGGCCAAAGAAGGAGGGAGAAAAACACAGGCGAGAGATCAAGGTGCTAGCAGCATTGGTTTCTTCTCAGATCTCTCTTCTTAGCATGTAGATGGCCAACTTCTCCTCCCTGTGTCTTCACGTGGTCTTGTTCTGTGTGTGTCTGTGTCGTAATTTCTTCTTATAAGAACACCAGGCGTGTTGTATTAGAGCCCACTCTGATGTTGCCATTGAAAGAAAGTGAGCCGAGATGCCGGGTACCATGAAAGCTTTATTAAAGAAAGACATCTGCAGGGCTGTACTCAAAATGGAGGACAGCCTGGGGCTGCCCTGAAAATGGGGACAACAGCTAACATAGGGCAGTGGGAGCTTATATTGGTATGTTGGCACCAAGAGCTGGGTGATGTAATTCCGGGGTGGGGATTAAGTTAGGTCATGGGGATGGAGAGTTCTGCGCATGCGGAAATGCCAAAAGTTTCACTTTCTCTGAAACCCTGAGGCTTCTTGTAAAAGAGAATGGGGGAGGGGAGGGGAGGAGGTGGACGGCACCATTTTGTACTTGGGCTTGTCTAAAATGACGCTGGTTATGTTTCAGATCTATTATTCCTGCCTTTTAAGTATAGGAAAAGGAAAAAGGGCTGAGGTCTCACTCTTTTGAGGCTACTTCCTCCTGGAGATGGGTGAAGACATGGAAAAAATAAAAGATTTATATTGGCGGGTAAAACAATTAGGTGGCGTATTAGGGTATATTAGGTGGCAGTTAGGGTATTGGTTTTATGTGGGGAGTCTGTATTCCTCCAGGGAAGGGTTGCTGATTCTGAGGGGCTGATATCCTCTTCGCAGGAACAATTTGGCGACCTTTTGGTTCATGAATGCCTGCATATGTTCCAAAACACCAAAAGAGACAGGGAACAAAAAGTAAGATGAGTCCCAGCACAGTTAGGGGTCCTAGTAGAAGCATAAGCCAGGGTATTCAAGGGTTCAGTGAAATGGTTTAAGTTGTTTTGGATCACCCCGGACTTATTTACATAATAACAGCATTCCTCCCCCAAGAAGAGGCAGGTGCCTTCCTTCTCAGGTGTAAGGAAGTAAAGTGACTGTAGACTGTGGAGAGTGAGGTGACCTGTCACTGGAGGGAGGAGATGCTATCTATGCTTAGTTCTTCTGAGAGTTTTTGATAGAATTGAGAGGCAGTAGCAAGGCCTGCTATGCCAGTTCCAGTTGCAGGAAGGATCCCTGCCCCAATTAAAAAGGTATAATTAGTGCCCTACGGGAGTGGGGGGCACTTCCTGAGGGGGGGCCCCAAAGTTAGTCCCAGTCCCGTCTCCATCTCTCCATCTGTCTGGAGGGTGATGTCAGGGACAAGCCAAAAGAATATGCAAGAAATCACATTGGGGGGGGGGGGCAGGCAACAGGGTAACGTAGTTTTACAAAGGAAATATATTCCAGTTTTACAGCATGGATGAGGAGGGGGTAAGTGAGTAGTACCGTTTGGTGTTAGTAAGGCAGAGTGTGGGCAGGCCCCGCATAATGCTGATAGTCCCCACTGAGGTGAAATTAGAGGAAAGTGAACAGACATTTGTGGAAACGTTGTGGGCTGCATCGACAAGGAAGGGGGTGACCACAAAAAGTTTATTGCAAAGTGGGAGATCGATGAGTTGCTCGGGGACCAGTCTGATTCACTGAGGACTGCATCGTCCCTGCAGACCTGGAACCTCCATGTTGCAGGTAAGGGGGAGCATTGAGATAGGAGGAAAAACATGGGAAGGATGCGAAGGGTTAGGGAGCCAAAAGAATTTAAATGTCACGTTGCCACAGTGAAATTGCTAAGAAGCATCCTACCAATAGGAGGTAAAGGAGTGCCAGGAGAAATCTTCCTATAATGTTACAATCTTTAGGGGCAGCTGCTGCCAATCCTGTAGTAAGTACTAGAGCAGATAGTATAATAGTAGCTCTTGCGCAAAGGACATGAAGTGGGCCTGCAAGAGTGAGAGGATAATCGCTGGGGGAAAGATCATCCTTCTTTTGGGATTGGGGGAAGAGAGCCAAAGTCCTGGAGATTTTCAGTTTTGTGGGTCCTAAAATGATCGAAGTGTGAGATGTTGGGTGGGGGGTTGAGTAGAGGGACCCCTCTGGCTTGGTGTTAACAGATTCTTTGGGTAAAGTCTCAGGTGCTAGTTGTACCAGGATAAGTGATAGCAAGGGGCCTTTCCTAGTACCTTTACTCCCGTGGGGGTGGTGAGAAGTACTGTTTAAGGTCCTTCCCAACATGGCGAGAGAGGCTTTGGGATTCGGGTTTTAATACACACTTGCTCTCCTGGGCTCAGTTTAAAGTCTTGGGAGGGTGGTGGGGAAAGGATGAGGTAATAGAAGGTTGGCCTGTTCCCTAAGATCGCTAATGAGTGAAAGAGTAGGGAGATACTGGCCTAAAGGCGATGAGCTGGAAAGGAGAGATGTGAGAGTGAAGGGCCTACCATACATAAGTTCGAGGGGGCTGAGGCCTGTGTGCTTTGTGGGGGGCAGTCTGTAGGCAAGTGAGTGACTGGTGGGTAGACCAAAACAAGGGATGATTTCTGAGGTGAGAGCATGTGTTACTGCTGTAGCATCCTCTGAAGTGCAGGGAAAAGCCTCAATCCAACCTGAAAGGGTATCTACTAAGGTTAGAAGATAGCATGTCCTTTTGTGGGGAGAGTAATATAAGGGCTGAAGAAGGCATAGTAGGAGTTCATAGCCTATATAAACCGAATTATGGAAATCTAAAAGGATTTATTTGCTCAGCTTGTGTAGTAGGGAGGACATAGCTACCAGAGAGTATACCAGTTGTCCTTTCTCTGTGCCCTCAACTGTTGTAGGTGTTGTATTTCTTGAGGTGTGTATTGGGATAAGGGTGTAGGGGCCATGAGAAGGACCTGAGCAGGAGAGGAAGAGTGGGGGCCTGGTGACTGAGCAGCCTGTTTTGTGGTTAGAATCGCCAGTTTGTTTCCCTGGGCTATGGGGTCATTGGAGGTTTGGCATCCTCTGCAGTGTATAACCCCAACCTCCTTTGGGAGTAGTACAGCCTCAATGGCTTGTGTTAGATTTACTATTGCATAACCCACCCGGGGGGTGGCCGTGGAGGTGGTGCTCCCATTTATGAACCGCCTAATGGGATGCGGAGATATGTGTGGAAAGGGATTGAGAAAGAGGTCTAAAGCCTCCATGCAATTGTGTTCTAAGGGTCGTGAGTGTTTTGGGATGATAGTGGCTGGATTTTAAGGGAGGGCATGGTTTAAAGGAGAACTGGGAGTTTTCAATGAAAGTAAGGTGAATCAGTTGTAGGCAGGAAAGGGAGAAAATTGACTTGGCCTTATGGCTAAGAAGGTCTTGACTGTGTGTTGTTTAAAAGTTAGTTTAGAGCTTTTTTATGTTAAAAGGGTGGCTGCCGCCAAGGCCTGTGAACAGGGGCCCGTTCTTGAGATGTGGTGTCTAGTTATTTAGAGGGGTTTGTAACCAGGGAGAAAATATCTCCTGCCTTTTGTCCCAAATCCCTGACTGCTAATCCTTGGGTTTCGGTGACAAATAGGATAAAAGGATGAGATAGGTTTGGGAGAGAGAGAGCTGGGGCTGCGAGGAGAGAGGCTTTTAATTGCTGGAAGGGAGAACGAATGGGCTTTGTGGGATCTGAGGGAATGGCCGGATCCCCTGTGGCTACCCCATAAAGTGGTTTTGCTAGCCTGCCAAAGTGAGGAATCCATAGTCACAGATACCCTGCAAGCCCCAAGAAAGAAAGGATTTCACCCTTTGTGGTAGGAGTAGGGAACTCAGAAATTAAACTCTTGCGATCCACCATTATTTCTCTGATATTGGGGTGAGGTGGACTCCCAAGTAGGTGACTGAAGAAGAAATTTGGGCCTTGCTGGGGACACTGGATGTCCCCCTGGAGGCCAGCAAATTAAGGAGAGCAACAGTGTGGGCCTGTGAATCCTCTTAGGAGGGGCTACAAAGGAGGAGGTCATCCACATATTGTATTAAAGTGCTAGAGGTTGGGGGGGAAGTTCAGACAAGTCTTGAGCTAAGGCCTGGCTGGAAAGTGGCAGCTATCCCGAAACCCCTGAGGCAGTACTGTCCAAGTAAGTTGTTGGGAACAGTGCATGTCAGGATTAGTCCTGTACTAAGTGGTATGAGCTGTTAGGCTTCATAACCAGAAGGATGGGTGTATTGAAAGGCAGGTGGGTAGACCTGAGAAATGAGAAGAAAGGAGTTTGTGTATGATAGGTTTGAAGCCTATTAGGTATTTGTTAGCAATGAGGTACTGTGGGACATCAGGGAAAAAAGAAGAGTTCTGCAATTTAACAAGGATAGGGGAATAGTGCATAACAATGGAGGGAGAAGAACCTTCCCATACTAGGGATTAACCTTGTCCAAGGGGGAGGGGAAGGTGGAAGCTTCAGGGGCCAGCCTGTAACAGGAGTATTGTAGCTGGAGTTAAAGTGTTTAGGGTAAGAGTAGCTTTGAATTTGAAAAGGATGTCCCATCCCAGTAAGGGGTTTGGGCATTGAGGCATTATTAAGAATTTGTGTGTGAATTGGATGTGTTGTAGGGTGCAGGAAAGGGGTTGAGTGATCCATGGGTGGTATTCTGATCCTGTGACCCCTACTACTGTGATAGAGGATGGGGTTGTTGGTCCTACATATTCAGGAAGGGTAGAGTAAATGGGCCCTGTACTGATGACAAAAGAGATTGGCTTACCTGCTACAAGGTGAGTTACCCTGGGCTCATGCATGGTGATCTCCGTGGGGGCCTCAGGCCCTGGGCATCACCAGTCCTCCTCCTGGGCAAAGCCTAGAAGCTCCAATAGGGATGGCTGTGAAGCCGAAGGCTGTAGGTTGGGGACTGGGCCACTCCCTCTTTGGCGAGTGGCACAGTCAATTCCCCAGTGATCTGGCTGTTTGTAGTGAGGATAGGTTATGACAGGCCCATGCTGAGTGGCCCGGTTGACTGCATTTGAAGCAGTTCTCAGGTGGCTTGCCTCTTAAGGCAGCCGGCTTTGGAGTATGTGAGCCACGGATGGCATTAGCTGGGAGCTGGTATTTGGCCTGATCTCTTTTATAGTTTTTCAAATATCAGGGGCTGATTGGGTAATAAAATGAGAGTGTAAGAGGGCCGTGCCTGCAGAGGAGTTTGGGTCTATACTTGTGTATTCATGTAAAGCCTCAGAGAGGTGGGTTAGGAACTTGTTTGGATTTTTAGTGGATCTCTGTGTGATTTCTACAGGCTTGTCATAATTGACTGACTTGTGAGTAGCTTTTTGGAGGCCGTGAAGTAGGTGTGTGATCATATTATCCCAGAGATCTCGATCCCTGTGGCCAGCCTGGTGGTCTCAATTTGAGTCCATGCAGGGAACAGCAACGGCTCCCACAGGCTGCCTATTATTTTCAGCATGTACCTGAGCTGCCATCCAGACCTGCTCCCTGTACACGGACTCAGACAATTTCTTCTATCCCAGCCACTTTACGGAAGGGTTATAAAAAGCTGGAGCTGAGGCAGGGTTGTTACCTGACGAAGGAGGAGAAGGGGAGGAGTTGGGCTGAGGACAAGTGTCTAGAGGCCAGGTGTGGGGAAGGAAGAGAATTGCGGAGGGCTGACGAATCAGAAGATTGATCTGAGTCTGGGAGGAGAGGTTGAGCATGAGCTAGGAGAATTTGAGACATAGGACAGTTTTGACAGAGAGAAGAATGCTTTCAGAGATAGGAGAAGGCCTTAACAAGGAATCTCTACAGCTTTTGCCATTTCAGTGAGTGTCTAAATCGAGTGCCATCTTGTGGCCACTGGGATCCATTATAATGAGGCATTTGAGTTTTAATGTCTTCCTGGAGGTGGAGAAATTGGCCAGGAGACAGCCCAGAGGCATAGAGCAGGAAGTACAGTAGAAAATGAGACGTTTAGGTTTAACGTGTCCTTGGAGACCAAGAAATTGGCCAGGAGACAGCCCAAGGGTGTAGAGCATGGAGGTTTGGATTGTGAGAATCCAATCAAATCCATTTAGAGGGGGAGAAAGGGCAGTCAGTCCTGGTAGAAGAAGTGTGACAACAAAGTGCGTCCTCTCTGCTGTTCACCTTCTTTTCAAGAGAAAAGCCATGACCCATTAATGAAGCGTCCTTCAATAGCTGGGGGGCACGAGAAGAGTTCCCTCGGCCAGGCACCTGGGCTTTCATAGAGACCTGAGTTGTAGAAAGAGTAGTCGGGGGAACTATAGAAGTAGGCAGGATAGACCCACTGACTCACCCTGAATTGAGGCCAATGTTGGATGCGTTGGTCTGAAATGGCAAAAGGAGAGAGAGTCCCGAGTGCACCCAGTTCAGGGAAGGGTGGCCGAGGGCCAGTCACCCCAAGCGAGAGGGGATCATACGTTGGCCAAAACCCTTCCTGGGTTTCTGCACCATAATGAAAGAAAGTGAGCCAAGATGCCGGGTACCGTTCAAGCTTTATTAAAGACAGAAATCTGCTGGGCTGTACTCAAAATGGAGGACAGCCTGGGGCTGCCCTGAAAATGAGGACAGTAGCTAACATAGGGCGGTAGGAGCTTATATTGGTATTTTGGCACCAAGAGCTAGGTGATGTAATTCTGGGGTGGGGATTGAGTTAGGTCATGGGGATGGAGAGTTCTGTGCATGTGGAAATGCCGAAAGTTTCATTTTTTCCAAAGCCATGAGGCTTCTTGTAAAAGAGAATGGGGGAGGGAAGGGGAGGAGGTGGATGGCACCATTTTCTACTTGGACTTGTCTAAGATGGTGCTGGTTATGTTGCAGATCTATTAGCCATTTTAATTTAATTTCTTTAAAGACTCTACCTCCAAATGCAGTCACATTCTGAGGTACTGGGGGTTAGGACTTCAACATATGAATTTTGAGGGTACATAATTTAGCCCCTAACACCTGCTTTCTTATCTAAAAATTATCTTGTGAGAATTCTCCCTTATTAAAGACAACAGTTTTGATGGTTCCATAATATCCCATCAAAAAACAATACTACAGTTTATCTAACCAATTCCATGTTTTTGGACATTTTGCGTGTTTTCATTTTTTTCACTAATATAAATGCTTCATTGAGTAGTTTTGTACAAGAATCTTTATGTGCATATCTGACTGTTTTCTTGGATAGATTGCTTGAAAGAGTAATTGCTGATTCAAAAGAGTAATTACTCTTAATTACATACTGCAAAATTGTTTTCCAGAAAGTTTGTGCTAATTTACATTCATACCAGGAAGGAGAATAGTCAGACAGGTACTCACATAAACTGCCGGTGGAATGAGAAAGGAAAAATAAACTCTTATGGTTGTTTCAATTTATATTCATTGATGACTAATAAGGTGGAATATTTCATGTATTTATTATTTGTTTCTGTTTCCTTTTTTGTGGTCTGTTTACTCATGTTCTTTGCCCATTTATGTATAAGGGTCTATCATTTCAAATGATAAGGTTATGATTTAGAGTGGGATCTACTCCAAAGAGGAAAAGTTCAGAAAAAGTCAAATTCCAAAGAATGTTATGGGTCCAGAATCGAAGGTGTGTTGGTCAGAGTTCCTACTGAAAAGACTTAGCATGTGATGACATAAGTGAAGGAAAGGGTGCAAGAAAGCTTGGCAGGGAGGAGTCTAACATATCTCTTTTCCAGTGAAATCTGTTGCAGGTATGGTACTGCCACTTATAAGAATATTCCTCCCTAAGAGAAAGACTTTGAGTGCATTAACTGAGAAAAGGCTGAGCTAGATGTCTATTATGTATGGAAATCCCCTAGGAGAAAGAGCGTAGAGGTGGATTCACATGACCATAACTCTTGTAAAGGTTTTAGAATTTGTGAGACACTGGAGAGTTTTTGATGGAGAGGAGCCCTAAATGTATGCTTAATGTCTAAAAAAGCCTTTCATCACTGTTCAAGGTTCATGCCTTAGAGTACTCATAGTAGAGAGAAACACTATGAATGTAGTGAATATAAAGAAATTTTTAGTCATGATGCCAGTCTTACTTGACACCTGCGAATTAATGCATTGATTCATTACAGCTGTAAGAATGTGGAAAGACCTTCAGGCAGACCTCGCTTCTCTTTCAATACCAGAAATTTCATAGGGTAGAAAAACTTTGCCAGTGTGGGAGAAATTTCAGTAAGTGATTAAACTTTTTTAATCATATGAAAATTCATAGTGAGCAGAAAGCCTGTGAATGTATTAACTGTGGAAAAGGCTTCAGGATAAACTCAGACTTTTTTAAATAGGAAAGTTCATAGTGGAGAACAACCCTATGCTTGTAATGCATTTGGAAAGGCTTTCAGATCCAGCTCAGACCTTACTAAGCATGAGAGAATTCACAGTGGAAAGAAACTTTATGCATGTAATGAATGTGGGAAGAAGTTTCTGGAGATATCTGTCCTTATGAAACATCAGAAAGTTCATAGTGGAGATGGAAAGAGATCATTTGAATGTAATGACTATGGTATTGCTTTCATCTAGAGCTCAAATTTTATTCATCATTGAAGAGAATCTTTTGCAATGAGTATACAAAAACCTTCAAACAGAAATCAATCCTTGTTCATCATCTCTAAATTCATAGTGGAGAGAGACTCTATACCTGTAATGAATAAGCCTTCAATTAGAGGCTAAGTCTTACCCATCATCGGAGTATTCATTAAGTCAAAACCCTCTATGTATGTAAAAAAAAATATGGATATTCTTTCAGCGGGATTTCAGCCTATTTGACATCAGTGAGTTCATAGTGGATAAAAATCTTTTAGATGCAAGGGCATGTGGAAAGGCCTTTAATCCAAAATTTAATCTTACTCAGCATCAAACAATACACAGTGGCAGGAATCTTATTATTGTAATGAGTATGGGAAGGTCTTTGTGAGAAAATCAGGTCTTGTAAAAATGAAAAAAGATTCTTAATAAAAGTTAATTAAAATAATTTCCATTTATTACACATAATTACACACCTACCAATGTGCCAAGCACTATAAGAACTTAACATTTAGTCATTTAATTCTTACAATAGTCATATAATATAGAAACTCTCATCCTTGTTTTACACACATATGAAGAAACCAAAGAAATGAGGTGGAAGAATTTTCCCAAGGTCACATACTTATCCCTGGAAGAGGCAGGATTTGATAGTTAATTACTCTGGATTTATAGTGTCAATGTGTAAATCTTCAGGGTTGTGTTAGCCTTATTCATCATTAAGGAATTCATTCCAGAAATCAGAATGCACTCTTCAGTGATTATTGGGAGCCTTCAGTCAGTTTTGGAATCTGATAGATACCCCCAGAGACACCACATTGAGCTCCATCAAATGGAGTAAGGGTTATAAAGGGTTTATCCTGTATATTATCCCTTTGAATAGGGATTACCTCTAATCTTGAGAGATTTTATTAATAACAAAATTCTATTCTCAAATATTCACCCTAACCCCACTTATCGTGGAGTAGGCAATTGGTGTCGTATAGAGAGCACAGGTTCTGAGATTGGCTAGAGCAGTTTCATCAACAGAAACCAAGGGGCAGTTATCCAGTTCTAAAAAAGACTGAGTAGGAATGGAGGACAGAGAGATGTGGTGGTAACTTCGGGAACAGAGCCAGATCATTCTAGAAATTATAGACAAGCCAAAACAAATTGGGAGAATCCAGCCCATAGAAAGTGGAAAAGCTAGGGTATGTGGCATGATTTTCTCCCTAAATGGGTATAGATATATGTTGCCTTGTCTATCACCCAGTATTCAGGGGCACCACTACTTGAAATTGCCCCAGGAATACTTAGGGCTATAGCACTCGATCAAAAATAAGTGTGACTTCCAGACAGTCAAAATATAAGAAATACTAATAAATTGATTTTTTCTTCCCTCACACTTCAAGGAGACAGCATGGCACAGCAGAAAGAATCCAGAATTTACAGCCTGGGTTTATTTGCCAGCTTATCCACCTTCTAGCTGTGCAACTTTGGTTATAATAACCAATCTTTCTTAGCCTTGCCTTGCTCATTTTTTAGGTTAGGGTATTAGTACCGCACCAAGTTGTAGGGAGTCTAGAAAAGGGATATAAAGTATTGAGTACAGTGCCTAACATATAGTACACACTTAATGAATGTTTCTATTATTGTTGGTTCTGCCAGGGCCTCAACCTTCTATCATACAGAGCTCCCCCACCCTAGTGTACTATGAATGTGTTTTACAGCTGTGTTGAGATATTAATCACTTTAGACTATGGGGCTTCTGCTTAGCTCATATGTTCCCTTCGTGTGAATCGTAAAATGGTACCTCTTCCTCAAAACACTTTATTACCACCTGCCAGAAAATTGTCATAGTATATACAAGTCCCTTTGATGTCCATAATGTGAATGGTATCCTGCAGAATCAGGTTGTCTCGAACTTGTACAGCCTGCATTTGGTAGGCTGAATAATGGTCTTCCCAAATCGTATGAAATGGTAAAAGGGGCTTTTGCAGTATGATTAAATTAAGGATTTTGAGATGCAGAGATTATACTGGATTAGGGTAGGCCCAATGTAATCACAAAGGTCCTTTTAAGAGAGAGGCAAGAGGATCAGAATTACAGAGAGATGAGACGACAAAATCAGAAGTCAGAGGAGAGAAGACGCTGTGCTGCTGGCTTTGAAGATGGAGAAGAAGGCCATGGACGAAGAAATGTAGGTACCCTCTAGAAGCTAGAAAAAAGCAAGGAAACGGATTTTCCCCTAGAACCTCCAGAAGGAATGCAGCCTTTTGGATCCAGTTTAGACTTCTGACCTCCAGAACTGTAAGAGAATAAATTTGTGTTACTTTGAGCCACTCAGTTTGTGGTAATTTGCTATAGCTGCAGTAGAAAATTAGTACACTGCACAACCATATGAAGCAGTCCAGTATGAATGGAGCCACTAGGCCTGTTACAGTCTTGTCCAGTATACACCCTTGTACTATACCTATATCATCACTTTATGTACATTTTATGATGATAATAAGATTTAGAAACAGTAGATTGTTCTTCCATTACTTTACCAGAGGATCTACATGCAGAAGCAGTGAAGAAGAGAAGTTGATCCATTGTTTCTCCAAGTGTGATGGTGCCTTTTAACTGGTTCCTCAGGTGCAGCACTTTGTTTATTACCAGATGTCCAGGTTTGATTCGTAGTCAGAGATGAATATTTTTTAAATGAATTGAGATAAAACTGAAGTATAAATGAGAATGCCAGTATATGGGGTTTTGTCTTTTCTGATGACAAGCTGTTTCTTCAATGGGCAATGCTAAATGCACATGGACAGAACTTAACTGCCAGCACCAATTTTTGCTACAACATTCCCTTATATGTGCCATTACTACAGTCGTACTGTTGCAAAGAGTACTTAGGAGATACTCTGCCTAATCCCATGTTAATTCTCTTAGATCAACTCTGATTATTATTGAGTCACTCAATTATGGAAGCCTACATTCCAGGGTAGGAAATAAATTTTATATCTTGTGCCAGTTCCAACTAACTAAAATAGGTTTTCATGGTGTGTTCTCTTGAGAGTGATTCTGAAGTTCGGTGGGACAATACTATTGTTAACTACTGATGTCTGCCATAGATAGGTGATTGATATCAGGCTGGCCTCATATTACATCCTCATGATGACTCTTGTATTCATTCAGAAACATTTGTTAAGCATCTTGTCTATACCAAGCATTGTGATAGATATTTTGAATAAAGATATGAATAAGACATGCTCTTGATTTCAAAGAAGCTGGTATTAGTAGGAGAAACAATGTAAACAAATACACACAGCAAAATATGACAGATGCTTGGTAAAAGTGTATAGAGAGTACACTAGAGACACAAAGGAGAAAATAGTTAATTTTCCTGGGTGGCTGAGGGTCCCAGACAGAAATTAATGCTTACCTTAAGTCTCGAAAAGTGTGTAGATATTAATGTAAACTGTTTGGAGTGAGAAATAGAAGAAAGTTATTCCAAGCAATGGTGGTATGAGCAGAGGGACATTATATGAAGTGATTCGGTGTTTACAATATGTGTATGGTATTATAGAGTTGGAACAGAGAGTGAGAGAGGATATAATGAGATAGAGGTAGAGGCCAGATAATGGAGAGCTTTGAATGCCATACTAAGACCAGTGGGGAGAAATTTGGGGATTTTAATCAAAGGATTAACAGAATCAGATATGCATTTTAGAAAGATCCTGTGGGTGAGAGTGTGATAAATATACTGGAGAAGACAGAACTGGGTGCAGGGAGATTAGTTAGGAAGCTATTACAAAAGAGAGATGTTGAAATCCGGGTTAAGGCAGTGGGATGGGAATGAAACGAGAAACATACATGTAAGAAATTAAGAACGCAGTCACTGACTGGATATAGGGAGGCTAATGGAGAAGGAATCTAAGATGATCCCCAGTTTTCTTTCTGCCTTGGATGGTTGAAAAGTTGTAAAAACCATTCCATGAGCTGGAGAACTCAGAATGCGGAGCAAGTTTGAGGGGAAAGAATGATGAGCTCAATTTTGAACATGCAAAGTCGAGGCACCTTTGGAATGTCTAAGAGGAATTATTCAGTAGGCAGTTAAGAATTCATTCTGCTGCTGTGAAGCAAATAGGATTACAGATAGAGATTTAGGAGTCATCAGGCATAGATGGGGTGGTTTTAATTAAGGTATGAATGAGATTGCCCCGAGGGAGTGTGGAATGAGAAAAAAAAAAAATAGGGCCTGGGGCAGAATCTCAGAAACCTAGGCATTTTAAGGGAAGGCGAAGTAAGCCGAGAAGCAGCAGAAGTAGAAGGGGAACCAGAGGAGATACTGCATTCTAGTTGTGCCCTCTTGTGGCAATCTGAGCATTTCCCAGAATAAATTTTCCCTCTCCTGCCTTCAGTTTCCCTGGTCCCTGACCTATAATTCCACCTCTACCCTACCTGTGAGACTGGGGCTACCAAGTCCTCTCTCTGGTAGTCAGTTCTCAAGTGTAAAGCTCCCCTTCGATTATTGCCACAATTTAACAGCAATTTGGAACGCTTCCCCAAAAGTTGCGAAAGAATAAAAGGCAAATAGTGACAGGGTGGAAGTGCTTCAGTTTCCACATTTACATGCTCCACAGTGTCTTTTTGATTGATTTTATTGGCTTCACTAATTTTTGTGAACACCAGTTCTCATCATATCCCTTCCCTCCCTTTATATTTAAAATATATTTTACTTTGTATTTTTATTATAGTAGATATAACACATAGAACATATATTGTATATTAAAGTAAGACCTATATATGGCTTAAAAACCAAATAACAAAAAATAGCAGTACTTAGCTTCACCTCTTCCCACAACCAGGTTTGAATACTTGAAGTAGCCAACTTTGAAATATATTAGCTATTTCTTTTTGTTTTTGTCTTAGTTCTAAACGATACGGCTATACCATTATTTCTTGAAGTACTTATTTCAGATACTAGCTGTCAACTTCTTCTTATGAAGAAGTGAAGATTTAACTCTCACTTTTTCTCCCCCACTTTCCTTCTCCATCCTTTTAATACAGTTATAGCATACTTTTCAGTTAATGATAATGTTTACACTATTATGATTGTGCAAACATTGTTCACTAGAGACAACTAGTAAATTGATTATATTTCTTTTCTTGCACACATTTGTACCAATTCTAAAGTTAATAATTACATTTTATCTGCATATTTTCTATATTCCTATCCTTAATTTTTCTATTAGATTTATTATATGTTTATTTATTTTATTTTATTTTTCAATATGCTCAAATAAGTCAGATTATCCACAAAATTTATTTTATTGAAATTCCCTTTCTAGAGTCTTCTGTCCTCTGGTCCAATCTGGACCGTTTCCAGGTCCCAATCCTGAATGCTTTTAGGATTTCCACTTTATCCCTGATATTCTCAAATTTCATGATGATGTGTGGATATTTGTGTATCTGCTTTCCTGGACACTTGGTAAATATAAATAGACTCTTTCAGTTTGTACGTTCTTGTACTTAGATTCTGGAAAATTTTATTTTATTATTTCTTTGGTAATTTACAAGCTCCATAAGGACAGAGTTCTTTCTTTCTTTTTTTTTTTAAAGATGACTGGTAAGGGGATCTTATTAACTCTTGACTTGGTGAGTCAGCATCACGCTCTCCCAAGTGAGCTAACTGGTCATCCCTATATAGGGATCCGAACCTGTGGCCTTGGTGTTATCAGCACCGCACTCTCCCAAGTGAGCTAACTGGTCATCCCTATATAGGGATCCGAACCTGTGGCCTTGGTGTTATCAGCACCGCACTCTCCCAAGTGAGCCACGGCCCGGCCCCTAGGACAGAGTTTTTATTTATTTTATTTCTGCCTCCCAAGTGCCTAGAATAGTGCCTGATACATGATAAACACTTAATTATTTGTTGAATGAATTAATATTTACGTTTAAAATAAAAATAATGTCAGCAAGCCCACAAGCCAGGACAAAAAATAAAACATTATCACACCCCAGTGCCGCCCATGTGCCTTTTTCAATCACATGTTCCTGTCTGCCTCCACCTAGAGATAATACTCTCCTGACTTCCATGTTAACAATTCCCTTGGTTTTCTTACTCTTGTAAGAAAACCTATATGTATGTCCCTAAACAATATATTGTTTAGTTTTGGAAAAATTGAAAAGCAGTCACAATCCTAGTTGTATGAAAAAAGGGTAGTATTGCCCCTGTTCGGTAAAATCTCCTGGGAAAACAGGTTCTGGGTCAAAAACTGACTTTAGCTTTTCTAAGAATTGTAAAGCCATTTCTGAGATAATTAGTGAATGGGGTCATGAAATTTGGTGTTGCTAATGAAAGTCCTAGGTCTATCTAATTTGATTTTTCTATTGTAGGTAATTTTTTCTCTTTTTTCAGCTTTATTGAGGTATAATGGAAAAACAAAAATTATGCATATTCAAGGTGTATGATGTGATGTTTTGATATACATATACATTGAAAAATAATTTTACAATCAAGCTAATTAACATATCCATCAACTCACATAAAGTTACCTTTTATGTGTGGTGAGAATACTTCAGATCTATTCTTTTAGTGGATTATTACCTATAGTCACTATGCTGTACATTAGTACTCCAGGGTCCTAATTTCTTTATTTAGACCTGATCTTGATTATTACCAGTATTTGCCTTAAATCCTAATCAAAAACAAACCCCACTGTCTGTGCTAAAACATGGATAAGAGCAGTAAAGAGAATTTACATGATTTCAGTGGTCCATTGTGTGAGAGTTTTAGGAGATCAATAAATAACACTCATCTTCCCTAGTTAGGTTCAGAACCAATTGAAATGGAATGATAGAGGAATCAGATAGAAATCAAAACATCATTTTCATCACTGATAAAACTGATGAGAGAAAAAGGTTTTAGTGTGGACTTCTTTATACTGGACCCCATAATTAAGCAGATTTACTCAGACAATCACAAGCAATGCTCAAAAGCCAAAAGCGGGCCCTTTATTGCACGGCAAGGAGCCAGTCAAAATGTATGTTCTGTATAAACATACAGATCCTTGAGAGAAAAGCAGAGAGCAAGGGCCTGAGCCAGGCCTACTAAGATGTTTCTTTCAAACATACTAGTCATATAACTCATTCCTTCTCCTCTGGACAGGAAAGTAGGAGTGTTAGTCTATTTGAAGTTCTTCCCCTTGGAAACATGAGAAGTAAAGATTAAGTGTTCCCTTTAACACAGCTCAGTGACAAATTCAGTATTGCCATCTGCTTGAACCTGTCTATCTCTTCAGGACCAAAAATCATAATTTTTCTGTAACAAAAAAGGTATTAGGATATTTTAGGAAGACTGAAGTAAGTACAAATAGTTCAACTGCAGAGTACCATTGATGACATGTCAATGGCATATTTAAAAAACCCATCTAAATGCTATAACAAAACATAAATGTTTCTTAAATGAAAATGTACCAAAAGAAATACATCCACCACTATCTTCTAAGTGGAATCACTAAACACTGTACCTTTTGAGCATGATATGTTTCTCCATTTAACACCTGCTAGAACTCTGAAATGAGGTTTCAAGTAAGAAATTTCTCTAATATATCTGGGTTCATGAAAGATTCACATATCAAGAAAGTGTGTGTAAAGAGAGAGAGATGGAGAGAGAGAAAGAGGAGGAGAGGGGAGGGAAAAGGAGGGGAGGGACAATATCGCAGTACTTGTGTTCAAGTAACCCTCATTTTACTTAATAATGGCCCCAAAGCACAAGAGTAGTGATGCTGGCAATTTGGATATGCCAAAGAGAAGCCGTGAAGTGCTTCCTTTTAGTCAAAAGGTGAACATTCTAGACTTAATAAGAAAAAAAAAAATTGTATGCTGAGGTTGCTAAGATCTATGGCAAAAATGAATCTTCTATTTGTGAAATTGTGAAGAGGGAAAAAGAAATTTGTGTTTTGCTGTAGCACCTCAAACTGCAAAAATTATAGCCACAGTGCACGATAAGTGCTTAGTTAAGATGGAAAAGGCAGTACATTTGTGGGTGGAAGACATGAACAGAAATGTGTTCTGATTGACAGCAGTCGGATTTGGTACTATCTGTGGTTCCAGGCATCCACCAGGGCTCTTGGAGTGTATCCCCCAAGGATAAGGAAGGACTACTGTAGTCTCCTTTATACGGGGCTTTCCCCAAAATCCTACCCAATGACTTCCATCTACATCCCATCGGACAGACCTTGACACATGGCTGCCACTAACTGTATCTGGGAACGTTGTAATAAAAATCAAGGTTTCTTTAGTAAGGAAGGATATTGGGTAGGATATAGCCAGTCGAGAACGACAGGTTGAATGTACAGGAGAGAAAGTATAATTAATAGATCAAAATCCCAGAGGTGATAGATACAGATGAAATGCAAGGTGCAGGGGCACTGTATGACTGACATAGTTTGAGATGCTGGGATATCATGGTAAGCAAAAATAGACATGTTGTCTGTGTCCTCAATGAGCTTGCTGTCTGGTGAAGCACAGAGACATTAATCACGGACCCAAATATTTGTGAAATTGCCACTGTGATAAGTGCTACTGAGGGAAAGTACATGGTTTTGTGAATAGGTTTAAAGAGGGTTTGATCTAATCAGAGAGGTAAAGGAAGGAGGAAGTGATGATGGAGATGAAACCAAAAGACAGATTTGGAATTGACTGGTTGAAGGGTGGCTGGGTGGGATGGGGGAAAAGTGTTCCTGGAAGAGGAAACAGCATGAACAAAGACTGTTATGCTCTGTTCATTTTAAACATTTTATTTTATTTTGTTTCATTTAGAATGTGTTCTGTTATGTCTTCAAGTTTACTAACCTTTAGTAGTTAATTACATCCAGTGTATTTTTCATCTCAAATGTTATAGTTTTCATCTCTAGATATGTGATTTGGACCTTACTAAATATATCCCATGTCTTTACTTAACATGACTATTCTTTCCTCTAGCTTTTTGGTCATATGGAATATAGTTATAATAAATTTTAGTGTGTTTATCTGCTAAATATAACAGCTATGTAAGTTCTGTGTCAGTTTGGATTGATTGATTTTTCTCCTCATGATGGGTCACATTTTCCTGCTTCTTCACATGCCTGGTTACTTTCTATTGGATTCCAGGTATTATGAATTTTACCTTTTGGTAAAATTTTGGTAAATCTTTGCCCTTTGGTGCTAGATATTTTTGTATGTCTATAAATCTTCTTTAGCTTTGTTCTGAGATGCACTTATTTGGAAGCAGTTAGATCTTTTCGAGTCTTGCTTTTAAGATTTGTTAGGCAAGACCACAGCAGTGTTTTGCATAAAGCTAATTATCCCTGACTGCCAAGGCAAGGACCATCTGAATACCTCATGCCACATGAATGATGAGGTTTTCCTGTCTAGCTGGTGGGAACAGGCATGGTCCCCAGACCTGTTTGAGCTTCTGGCGCTTGTTTCCTCTAATCCTTTCAGGCAGTCCTTTCTCCAGCTTCAGGTAATTTCCTTTTCTGAATTCACTGATCAGTACTCTGCTTTATACTTAATGACAATCCTTCAAAGAATTCCAGGGTTCTTCCTGTGTAGTTCTTTTTTGGTACTTTGCTCTGTGAACTCTAGCTATGCTGCCTTGGTCTTTCTGGTCTCTCATCTCTGTCACCTCAGTTCTGGGAATCCTCTGGACTCTGGCTGCATTCTCATTGCTCCACGAACTGGAAACTCAAACAGTAAGGGCTCACCTCATTTTTTTGCCATCTCTCAGGTATCACTGTTCTTCATTGCGTGATATACAATGTCTTAAAAACTATTGTTTGTTATTTCTTTTTTTAGTATTTTTATCAGGTTGGGGGCAAATTCAGTCTCTCTGGCTTGCCCCTTAGGAAACTATATGGTGGAGAACTGTTAGATAATTCTTTTACAGTTTTTTGATCTCCTCCCTACTGCTAACTGTCAGATATAAGTCACAGTTGTATTTTTTTGTTGTTGTTTATTAAATGAGAAGAGCCTGAGAACAAGAAATTTATTCAAAATCAGGGATATGAGGAAATATTTGGATTACAGGGAATGTGGCCACATATTCCGAGGGTAACTCTTCATGACTGATCTTAAGAAACTTATGAGTGTAAAGACAAGTTAGAAAGGCAGGTTAACCTCCCTTCAAAGGGGAAATGTTTAAGGCTTGGGATAGATACTCACAGGATTGGTTCCCAGCCAGGGAGCTTCCAAGACTATAGTGAATGTTAGTAATTATGCTCTAATCTCAGACACTATCCTACATGATGATGAAACGATACATAGGACAGGCAGCCCATGGTGTGGGGTCACATGACCGTAGCTTCAGTCCAATTTCAGAGATTATAAATCACCAAGAAAGGCCATAACGGTGAGAAAACATATGTGAAGAGCATTGAAGAGCCTTTAGCCAAGTTTCATATCTTGTTAATATCAGAGAATTCAGCAGCAGAGATAAATCCTATGAAGGTAGTGTAGTGATTATGGATGAGCTTTCAACCAGAGTTCAAACGTTATTCTGTATTGTTGAATACATAGTAAAGAAAAGCCATGGGAATAGAGTGGATATACAAAAGCCTTTAGAAACAACTCAAACCTGAGTAATCATTCCGAAATTTTAATCTGGAGAGAAACTGTTAAGTACACAAAATGTGATACTTCTCTCTGTTCTTCCATGCAGGCTCCCCTAATCTCTGTAAGTGATTCCTTTGGATCCCTTCTTACATGGCTTTGTTGAGGAAGTCACATGCCCCTCCCCTTCCTCAAGGGAGGGAAAAGCACTCTTCCTCAAGCCAAGGATTCACGACAGTGTAAATTCTTCTCTAATTCTCTCCATCCTTGTGAATATATTTGGTCTGAAAAGAAATGGAATGAATGTCAGTAGTGTGGCCCATAGGATTGTGTTCAGAACTCTTTGGTTGCTCTCTTTAAAATGTGGAAGTACTTGGTGCCTATTTTTTTAAGCTATGTGGCTTAACTAAAATTCTGAGGAAACTGTGAAAGTCCCATTCAGCAGGAGCTGAATTTGTATTATGTTTTCTCACTTAATATTGTAACAGAAGCATGCTTCTGACATTAAAAACATCTAAATAATTCAGATTTTTAAAATCAGTCCCCACTTAGAGCATAGTCTTTAAAAGTAAATTATTGAGAAAGTATAGATATTTCTAGGCCCTAAATATACATTTCCAAATTGTTTTCCAGAAAAAGGAATATTAATTTGGCCTTTGGATAGTGAAGGACATCCCTAGCATTGAAAAAATGGAGGAAATGACAGTACAAGTAATAGTTTACATTTTTCCTAGATCAAGAATTCATAAATAAGATTAAGAGACAAGCTGCCAACTAAAGTGTATTTGCAACAAATGTGACAGACATAAGGTTAATATCTTTAATGTACAAAGAATTCTTACAGCAAAGTAGAAATGATTAATAAACACTGAGAGTGTGTTCCTCTTCATTAATAATAAAGGAAATACAATGTAAATCAATTAAATATTTTGTCTATCAAACTGAAAAAGGTATTTTTAAGCAAATGTTCAATACTATCAAGGGTATCTGAGAACTCTTCTGCATTACTAGTGTTAACAAAAACCTTTCTGGAAAGCATTTTGTTATTATTTAAATAACAGCCTTAAAATAGTTCATACCCCCTTGACCTAGTAATTCCATTTCTAATAATATACCATAAGGAAATAATTGGAAATATTCATAGAGGTTTGTGGGGGAAAAATCACCACGATGATAATCTAATGAACAAAAATAAATGGAAACAACATTTTTGTTATTTAGTTGAGTAGGTAAGTTTATATGATGGGATATTACACAGTTATAAAGAACTTTGCAAAGGCTTTTTTTTTTTTTTTTTTTTTTTTAAAGATGACTGGTAAGGGGATCTTAACTCTTGACTTCGTGTTGTCAGCATCATGCTGTCCCAAATGAGCCGACTGGCCATCCCTATATAGGGATCCGAACCCGTGGCCTTAGTGTTATCAACACCACACTCTGGTGCCACGGGCTGGCCCTTGCAAAGGCTTTTTAATGTCGTGGAAAATGTTAGGTCAAAATAATTGTGATAGAACATTAAGTACAAAAAAAAATCTCAGGTGAAGTATATTAATTACAATTGTGCATGTGTGTGATGTTGGAGTTGGTATGGACCATTTTCCCAGTGTTTTTCAGATGATCTTTGTTTCATAAAATGAAATCAGGAATTATCAGAGCTGAAGTTTTAATGACGTTTCTGAGTCATATGACATATAACATATCTGTTATAATTGTTGTTAATGCTCCATGATTCTGAAATTAAGTGGTTTATAAGTTTTATATTGAATGCTGAACATAGAGGACACATATGGTACTAAATCACATCCCAGGTATCCAAGAGCATTCAGATATATCTCAGAATTTTCCAGTGCAAATGAAAGAAGGGCTCTAGGTCACAAGATACCAAAAGTCCACATGGTAACATCATCTGATGAGATATCAAACAAACATCCCCAAACTGTGCATTGAGGTTCTACTTGGAGGATTTTTCCCCTTGTCTCCTATGATAACCTTCTGCTAATCAATGGAATGTGAGTTGCTAGGCTTATGGAAGTGAGAAATAAACTGGAAGGGAACTGTTGAGTATGAGAGGAAGGTGTAATCTATTTAAGTCTATGCCAAAATGCATTTGATGTAATCTTAAGATGTCACTACCTACTCTTATGATGCAAGTTGGCACCAAAAACCCAGTAAAGTTTCTTTAAATTGTGCAAGTCTGACTGGACTCAGTTTTCTTCACATTAGACTGTGATCCATTAGCCCTTGAAAGCAAGTAATACATGTGTTTCATGTATTTCCCCAGCACTTATGTGTAGCACCTACTAGGCATACTTCAAAAATGTTTTAAAATTCTTATCATATGTAAGTAAGGAAGATAAAATCAAGTTGGCTTCAGTCCAGAAAACATGGAAGAGGGATTTAAGAATTATGAAGTGGTAATTTTGAGGCACCATGATGCTTTATGTTTGGGCCTCAATGTATATTATCAGTGCAGAAGTGTCAAGAAGGACCCATTATTTCATGATTATTCTATCATTTACTTAGAAAGGGGTACTATAGTCACATGCTATGACTTTGGTTTTATTATTTCTTCTTGCACCGTTGTTAAATTGTCATTTGTATATTATCCTGTTTACATTATGTGGTGAACTTTTAATCTAAAATAATGTTTTGCCTTAAAGTACTATCTGATGTTAATGCATCATTTTTTTTGTTTGTGTGCCATAGGTTATTCCATCCTTTTATTTTTATTTTTGCTGTGTTTTAAGTTTAAGATATTTCTCCTGTGAATTGCATGTAGTTGTTCAATAATGGGGAAAAAATGTATTGCATAATTTCCCTTGATTACAGCATCCCAAAATATTCTGTAATTGTACATTTGATTTCTTCCTGGAAGGAAACTTCAGTTATTCCCTTTCCAATGCTCTTTCTTTCTTTATGTAGTTCTAAGTTTCTGCTCTATATCATTTTCCTTCTGCCTAAGAAAATCTTCTAACATTTCTTGCAGGGCAGGTCTACTGCTGATGAATTCATTCAGTTTTTATTCATCTGAGAATGTCTTTATTTCTCCTTCACTTTTCTTGGTTTCTCGTTCACTTTTGAAAGGCACTTTTGCTACATATAGAAATCTAGGTTGGTGAGGAGGGTTTTTTTCTTTTAACACTTTAAATATTTTACTTCACTTTCTTCTTGCTTACATTGTTTCTGATAAAAAGTCTGCTATAATCCTTAACCTCTTCTGCTGTAAGTAAGATATTTAGTGTTCTCTGCACTTCCTGGATCTGCAGTTTGTTGTCTGTCACTAATTTTGGAAAATTCTTAGCCATTATTACTTGCACTGTGTCTTTTATTTATTCATTCATTCATTCATTCATTTTAACTTCTCAATATACATTGCAGTTGATTTTCATGACCCTTTACCCATTTCTCTCCCCCGCTCAGCTCCCCCCATTCACTTGTCTTAACAACTTCAAGGAATTGTTGTGATTGTTGTGTCTTCTCCCCACCCCCACCCTTTATTTGTTTGTGTGTTTATTTATTTATTTATTTTTAGTTCCCACAAATAAGTGAGAACATGTGGTATTTCTCTTTCTGTGCCTGACTTATTTCACCTAATATAATTTTTCTAAGTCCATTGATGTTGCTGTGAATGGCAGTATTTCATTCTTTTTTATAGTGGAGTAGTATTCCATTGTGTAGATGTACCACATTTGATTTATCCACTCATCTGATGATGGGCATTTGGGCTGGTTCCAACTGTGGGCTATTGTATAGTGCTTCAATAAACACTGGAGTACAGGTATCCCCTCGACATGATGATTTCCATTCATCTGGGTATATACCCAGCAGTGGAATAGCTGGGTCATATGGTAGATCTATCTGTAATTTTTTGAGGTAACTCCATACCATTTTCCATAAAGGCAGACCATTTTGCAGTCCCAAGAGTGTATGAGGGTTCCTTTTTCTCTGCAACCTCACCATCATTTATCATTCTCAGTCTTTTGGATATTAGTCATCCTAACTAGAGTGAGATATGGTATCTCAATGTGGTTTTGGTTTGCATTTTCCGAATGCTGAGTGATGTTGAGCATTTTTTCATGTGTCTGTTGGCCATTCGTATATCTTCCTTTGAGAAATGCCTATTCAGCCCCTTGACCCATTTTTTAATTGGGTTATTTGTTTTTTTGCTGTAAAGTTGTTTGAGTTCCTTATGTATTCTGGATATTAATCCTTTGTCAGATGTATATTTTGCAAATATTTTCCCCCACACTGTTGGTTGTCTTTTAACTCTGTTAACTTTCTTTTGCTGTGCAGAAGCTTTTTAGTTTGATATAATCCCATTTGTTTATTTTTCCATTGGTTGCCTGTGCTTTTGGGGTCATATTCATGAAGTTTGTATCCGATCCTACTTCCTGGAGTGTTTCCCTTCTGTTTTCTTTAAGGAGTTTTATTACTTCAGGGTGTGTATGTAATTCTTTCATCCATTTTGAGTTGATTTTGGTATATGTTGAGAGGAATGGGTCTAGTTTCATTCTCCTTCATATGGATATCCAGTTTTCCCAGCACCATTTGCTGAAGAGACAGTCTCCTCTCCAGTTTGTAGACTTCATGCTTTGTCAAAGATCAGATGGCTGTAGGTGTATGGGTTGATTTCTGGATTCTGTATTCTATTCCATTGATTCATGTATCTGTTATTATGCCAGTACCATGCTGTTTTGGTTATTATTTCTTTCTAGTATAGTTTAAAGTCAGGTAGTGTTGTGCCTCCAGCCTTATTTTTGTTTACTCAGAATTGCTTTGGCTATGCATGGTCTTTTGTTATTCCATATAAATGTTAGGATAGTTTTTTCCATTTTAAAGAATAATGTCATTGGAATTTTGATGGGGATTGCATTGAATCTGTAGATCATTTGGGGTAATATGGACATTTTCCCAATGTTAATTCTTCCAATCCAAGAGCATAGGATATCTTTCCATCTTCTTGTGTCCTCTTTAATCTCTCTCAATGGTAGTTTGTAGTTCTCTTCACAGAGATTTTTCACATCCTTGGTTAACTTTATTCCTAAGTATTTTATTTTTTTGGTAACTGTTGTAAATGGGCTAGCTTTCTTAATTTCTTTTTCTGCATGTTCACTGTTGTAGTATAGAAATGCTATTAATTTTTGTGTGTTGAGTTTTTGTCCTGAAACTTTGCTGAAATCATTTATCAACTCTAAGAGTTTTTTGTAGAGGCTTTAGGCTGTTCCAAATGTAGGATCATATCATCCACAAACAGGGACAGTTTGACTTCATCTTTTCCAATCTCGATGCCCTTTCTTTACTTCTCTTCTCTGATTGCTCTGGCAAGTACTTCTAACACTATGTTGAATAGGAGTGGTGAGAGTAGGCATCCTTGTCTACTTTGTGTTCTTAAGGCAAAAGCTTTCAGCTTTTCCCCATTCAGATGATATCAGTAGTGGGCTTATCATATATGGCTTTAATTGTGTTGAGATACTTTCCATCTATACCTAACTTGTAGAGAGTCTTTATCATGAATGAATGTTGAATTTTGTCAAGTGCTATTTCAGCATCTATAGAGATGATCATATGGTCTTTGTCTTTGATTTTATTGATGTGGTGTATCACATTTATTGATTTACCTATGTTGAACAAACCTTGCATCTCTGGGATGAATCCCACTTGATCAAGGTATATAATTTTGTGTATATGTTGCTGTATTCTGTTAGCTATTATTTTATTGAGGATTTTTGCATCTATATTCATCAAGGATATTGGCCTGTAGTTTTCTTTTTTTTGTTTTATCTTTGGTTTTGGTATCAGGGTGATGTTTGCCTCATGGAATGAGTTTGGGAGAATGTACTCTGTTTCAGTCTTTTGGAATAGTTTGTAGAGAATTGTTATCAATTTCTTTTTGAAGGTTTGGTAGAATTCTGCAGTGAATCCGTCCAGTGGGGCTTTTCTTTCTTGGGAGCCTTCTGATAACAGCTTCAATGTCTTTTATTGTTATTTGTATGTTCAGATTTTCTAATCTTCTTGGCTCAGTTTTGGTAGTTTATGTGTGTCCATAAATTTATCCATTTCCTCCAAATTTTCAAATTTGTTGTCATATATTTGTTTAAAGTAGTCTCTAATGATTCCTTGTATTTCTGAGGTATCAGTTGTAATATCACCTTTGTCATTTCTAATTTTCGTTGTTTGGGCCTTCTCCTTTTTGAAATTAGCCTTTTTAAAAGTTTGTTGATTTTATTTATCTTTTCAAAAAACCAACTTTTTGTTTCATTGATCTTTTGTATCATTTTGGGGGTTTCTATTTCATTAAGTTCTGCTCTGATCTTAATTATTTCTTCCTGTCTGCTAACTTTGGGTTTGGATTGTTCTTGTTTTTCAGTTCTTCAAGGTGAAGCGTTAGGTTTTTACTTGCCATCTTTACATTTTTCTGAATTAAGCATTTAATGTGATAAATTTCCCCCTTAGTACTGCTTTTGTAGTATCCCACAGGCTTTGGTATGATGTATCATTATTTTCATTAGTTTCAATAGTTTTTTGATTTCCTGTTCAACTTCTTCTTGGACCCATATGTCTTTAAAGTAGAACTTTGTTTAATTTCATTGTGTTCGTATAGTTTCCAAAGTTTCATTTGTTATTCATTTCTAATTTTAATACAGTGTGATCTGAAAAAATACATGGAATAATTCCAATTTTTTTGAATTTGTGTTGACTTCGTTTGTGACCTAACAGGTGATCTATCCTGGAGAATGTTCCATGTGCTGATGAGACGAATGAATATTCCGAGGTTGTTGGATGGAATGTTCTGTAGATATCTACCAAGTCCAATGGGTCTAAAATGTTGTTTAGATCCTGTGTTTTCTCTGTTGACTGTTTGCCTGGATGATCTGTCCAATATTGAAAGTGGGGTGTTCAGGTCTCCTGCTATTATAGTATTAGTGTCTGTCTCATTCTTTAGGTCTAATAGTGTTTGCTTTATAAATCTGGCTGCTCTGACATTGGGTGTACATAATATTTATGATTGTTATGTCTTCTTGATGGATAGATCCTTTTATCATTATATAGTGGCCATCTTTATCTTTTTATGGTTTTTGCTTTAAAGTCTATTTTATCTGATATAAGAATAGCTACTCCAGTTCGTTTTTCATTTCTGTTTGCATGGTATATCATTTTCCATCCTTTCACTCTTAGTCTATGTGTGTCTTTACAGGTGAGGTGAGTGTCTTGAAGGCAGCATATTGTTGTGTCCATCTTTTTAATCTATTCAGTCTGTGTCTTTTGAGTGGGGAATTTAATCCTTTTACATTAAGAGTTGTTATTGAAAGTTGTTGATAAACTCCTAGCATTTTATTGATTTCTGTTTGGATGTCTTAAGTATCTTTTCCTTTCTTTCTGATTTACTGTTTGTCTTCTGTGTTTGCTGGTTTCTTGGGGTGGTAGGTAAACTATTTTCTCTGTTTATTTTTAACATTTTTGTTTTACTTTATTTATTTTTATTAAATTTTTAAAATTTTTATTGAATCAAAATTGATTGTATATATTTTGGGGTTTCATCGTTGAGATATGTTGATCAAATCAATATTACCAGCATATATATCGTTACAAATCATTATGCCTCTTATTCTTTATGCCTCTTGTCTAATCTCACCCCATCCCCCTTATCTTTCCCCTCCCCCCTCAAATTATCCTAGATTTCTTCTTGTCTTCTGAAAGAATAATGGTTACTCTGTTGATTGGTTGCCTAAATGATCTGTCCAATGCTGAGACCTATGGTCAGGTTCCCCAATATAATCGTAGAGCAGATGCTTCTTCTGTCATTCTGAAATGGGTTTTGTGTAGAGAGACATCCTCTTCTTTTCTTTATCTCTTATCTTGACTCTTCTTGTGTCAACACACTCCAGTGACTGGTGGACTATCTGCATTGTGGTTGTGGCATTTAGCCACTTTCACGACAGCCATGGTTATTGTGGTGGCTGTGGTGAGCCACCCACATGGAGGTGATGTTTTTGGCATGCTCCTTGGTGCTGGTGGTGTGCTTGGTTGTGGGGGCATCCAGTCTCCGGCTCCATCCCTCAGGTCCCCGGGTGGGTCCCAAGGTGCTGGCATGCTGTGCTTGGTTGTGGGAGGGGAGGCCGGTCCCCAGCTCCATGTCTCACATCCCTTGGCAGATCTGAAGCACTGGTGGTGTGTCTGAGCTGGAACTAATTTTTTTTCCTTTGCTTACTTCTAAAGTGGTGGAACTTCCTGTTGGGACCAGTACTTGAGGTCTGTTGTTTAGGTAAATTGCTGCTTTGCTGCTGCCTCCATAGAGAAGGCTTTTTGTGCAGCACTGGTTATAATGGTTGACTTTGTAGGTACTTCTGGCTCTCCAGAGACTTGGTGCACCTGGGTTGTGTAGTAACTCTGATCTGGGCCTGAGTCTTTTCATCAAACTGCACCCCATGCATTTCTATATTCCTGACCAGTCTCCTCTGAGTGGTCCTGCACTGACTAGGGGGTGGATCGGCTGTCCTTGCTGTGCCCCAGTGTTCCCCTGGTGGGCCTGTCTTTCCCACCGCCCATGCTGCAGACCCTTCCCATGGGATGGGCCATGCACCAGTCCCTTGTGATGACTCACTGGCCTCTGAGTGTCTTCATTTTTTCTGTTGTTGTGGCTCCTTGCTTCTACGTGGGTCCACGAGAACCCTGTCAGTAGTCATGCTGGCCTGGGGGCCACCAAGGCCCTCTTCTTCCCAGCTGCCTCCAGTAACTCCATCCGAAGGGCACAGCTACGGCTTTTGCCGGCTCCTCCTCCATGCACTCAGCCGTTCCAGCCTTTAAGTGGCAAAGGCAAGAAATGGTCAGAGCAGTTTTTTCTTTCTCTCATCATGGCTTCTCCCACCTTCATGCACTCTGTAGGTCTCTCCTCTTCTTCCCCTGAGCTCTAGGGCCCCAGCTTGGCTGTTGTTACTTTTTTATATAGTTGTAAATTGGTTGATTTTTTTTTTTGAGAGAGTGACACTGGGGATCGTCTATTCTGCCATCTTGATCGGAACCCTTCAGCATTTTTATTTTACTAGTGGGCTTTGTTCTTTCTTGAGTATGGCAGTGGTGGTTGTTTTTCAGGTACAAAACCCAGTACTCCCTTGAGAATTTCTTGTAAGGCCAGTCGTGTGGTAGTGAACTCCCGCAGTTTTTATTTGTCTGAGAAATATACTATTTGTTTTTCATTTCAAAAGGATAGCTTTGCTTGGTAAAGTATTCTTGGCTGGCAATCTTTGTCTTTTAGTAGTTTTAATATATCATCCCATTCTTTTCCGGCTTTTAGGGTTTCCGATGAAAAGTCTGATGTTAGTCTCATTGGGGCTCCCTTATAGTGACTTGACACTTCTCTCTTGCAGCTTTTAAGATTCTCTCTTTGTCTTTGAGTTTTGCCAGTTTATCTGTAACATGTCTTAGAGAGGACCTTTTTGGGTTGAATATGTTTGGGGATCTTTGAGACTCCTGAATCTGAAGATCTATGTCTTTCCCTATACCTGGGAAGTTTTCTGCTATTATTTCATTGAATATGTTTTCAATGCCATTTCCTTTTTACTCCCCTTCTGGAATACCCATGATTTGGATATTTGAGTACTTAAGGTTGTCTGTTATCTCTCTTAAATTTTCTTCAAATTTTTATATTCCTTTTTCTTTTTCTTTTTTCTTTTTTTCTTTTTTTTTTTTTTTTGTTCTAGCCTGCTGATTAAACTCTCTGTTGTGTTTTTTATTTCATTGAATGAATTCTTCAGTTCCACAAGCTCTGCTGTATTGTTTTTCAGGGCATTGATTTCTTTGTACATTTATTCTTTTAGATTTTGTATATTTTTTCTCATTTCATTGTGTTGCCTAACTGAGTTTTCTTGTATCTCATTTAATTTACTTAGAATTGTTGCTCGAAATTCTTTGTCAGTCATTTCAAGGACTTTCTATTGTATAGGATCTAGAACTTGAGAGTTGTTACTTTCCTTTGGTGGTGTCATACCTTCTTGATTTTTCATATTTCTGGTATCTTTCCTTTGGTGTTTAGTCATTGTGGTGGGGGTTTTCATGGTCCACTCATTCAACCCTAGTGTCTGGCTAGGATCCTGCAGGGACTACCGATTTGGCATGGCTGCCTTTGTGCCTGTGGGCCAGTGGCTTGGGCCTCTCTGGGCTGTGGGGACTTGCCTGGGCTGGGAGTCTGGCAGCGGTGCCTGCCTGTTCCAGAGCAGGTGGCTTGGGACCTGTGGGCCCAGCAGCTCTCAGGCCTCTCTGACAATATAATTTTTTTTAAAAAAGCACTAGAATTTTGCTTCCAGAAGATGGGTAAAAATGGGATAAATATATTTTCCTTATTCATCCCTGGACATAATATATAAATCAAACATAAGATGACCCTGAAAGTTGAAGGGAAAATGGCATTCTCTCTATGGAACTTGGAAGACAGGGGTGAGTTCTTTGGATTTTCTTTTTGTTGCACATATCCTAAACCAGATGCTAGAGAAGCTGGCAAACTGGAAACACCAAAGGGCACAGACAAAAAATAAAATAAAATAAAAAGGCTAACGTAAGTCTGCTCTCTCTCTCTCTCTCTCTGTCCAAAGAACAAAGACAGCCTAGCCAGACAAAAAAATGTATAGACAATAACTGTTCTACTTTAGCTAAACACCAGAGGAGAGATTGTGGCCCCACCGCTACCAGCAAAGACCAACAAGAGGTCCCAGGCTTCCACCCTTGCCAGGCTTAATGAGATCTCCAATTCCCTGACAACAGTATCAGAGAAGGGTGAATAAGGAGTGGGATCACTGTAGACCCACTGGTGTCAGAAGACACCATGTGGGAAGCCTTGATCTCTACCTTTAGTGGGTGATAATGAGGTGCTCCTCCCCTTAACTAAGGTCTGGTATCAAAAGGAGGCCTAATGAAGAGTCGGGATTTTTATCCCCACCCAACTAACTGTAACACCTGTCCACTTGTGTTCTCAATGGAGGCCATTTGGGAATAAGTAATAAGACACCCAAGTCTCTCCCAGTCAGAGTAGTGTCAGTACAAGCTTAATATGGAGTCAGAACTCTCACTTAGTCCACAGTAACAAGAAACCCCTCTCCCCTAGGTATCAATGGAGACTGAGTAGGGAACACAGACTTCCACCCACATGTGGTAAAAGAGACCATTTAAATATGATTCAGCTCCTCATAACGTAATATGCAAAATATCCAGGATTCAATTGAAAATTACTTGTCATAGTGAGAACTTAATAATCACAACTTGAATGAGAAAAGACAATCAGCACATACCAACATCAAGATGACACAGATATTACAATTATCTGACAAAGATTCTTAAACAGTCATCTTAAAAATGTTTCAATGAGCAACTGTGAACATGCTTAGAACAAATGAAAAAACAGAAGTCCTCAGCAAAGAAATAGAAAGTCTCAGAAAGAAATAGAAGATATAAAAAGAAGAATTAATAGGAAATTTAAGAACTAAAAAATCTAATAAATGAACTTTGAAAAAAGAAAAACCTCAATAGATGAGCTCAACAGAATAAATAGAAGAATGAATCAGTAAGTTTAAAGATAAAACAATAGAAATTATTCAATCTGAACAACCGAGAAAAAAATGGACTGAAAAACAAAAATGAACAGAGCCCCAGGCACTTGTTGGACTCTTAAAAGATTTTACTTAGGTGTCATTGTAGTCACAGAAGAAGAAAGAAAGAAGCGGGAGTGAAAAACTGTTCAGCAATATAATGGCTGAAAATTTCTCAAATTTGGAAAAAAAAAAATTCCTACAGATTTAAGGATTCAAGAAGCTGAGTAAACTCCAAACAGGATACAGTCAAAGAAACCCACACCAGGACACATCATTTTAAGATTTCTGAGAGTTAAAGACAGAAAAAAAATTTGAAAGCTGCAAAGAGAGAAATGACACTTCACCTATATGGAACACCAGAGCAGTAACAGCAGTTCTCTCATTAGAAACCATGGAGACCACGACATTTTTCATGAAGTCAGTATTACCCTGATCACCAAGCCAGATAAAGTACAAGAAATTCACACATTAATATGACGGTACTTCAAAAGGTTTGTGGGAAAATAGAATTAAAAGATAATATGAATCATTCCATGAACTTTTTGAAGTACCCTTGTATGTCTCATAAATATAGATGCAAAAAATCTTCAACAAAATATTTGCAAATCATGGGCCGGCCCGGTGGTGCACTGCTGTAGTGCGCCGCTTGGGAGCGTGGTGGCGCTCCCGCCGAGGGTTCGGATCCCACATACAGACCGGTTCCCGCTCACTGGCTGAGTGAGGCGCAGGAGCAACACCGAGGGTTGCGATCCCGTTGCCGGTCCCGGTCTGGTACGGGGGCGACACTGAGGGTTGCGATCCGTTGCCGGACACGGAAAAAGACAAAAAAAAAAAAATTGCAAATCAAATCCAGCAATGCAGAAAAAGTTATATACTATGACCAAGTGTAATTTATTCTAAGTATGGTTCAACATTCATAAATCAATGTAATCCACCATATCAGCAGACTAAAGAATAAAAATCCTATTATGTTGACAGAAAATTTCTTAATGAAGAAATTTAAAAAGGCCAAATTAAATAGAGAGACTTATTGTATTTATGGATTGGAAGAACCAACATAGAAAGGATATTAATTCTCCTTAAACTGATACACAGTTTAAGTATAATTTCTTTTTTTTTTAGATAATTTATTATACATACATGTTTGGTACAATGTTGATTTTCAATAATTGTGTACAGTGTGTGATGGTTAGATAAGGATATTTAGCTTATTCATCATTACAATATACAATCATTCTTTGTGTCTATTGACCAATTCCTCATTAGCCCCTATTCCTCCCCTCTACCTCCCCTTTTCCACTTCTAGTTTTCTAAAAGTTCAGTGTATTACTGTGATTGTTGTTTCTTTCTCTCTCTCTCTCTCTCTTTATTATTTGTTTATGGATTCAGTTCCTAGTTATGAGTGAGAACATGCAGTATTTCTTTTTCTGTACCTGGGTTGTTTCATTTAGAATAATTTTCTCCAGGCTCGTTCACGTTGTTGCAAATGGTAGAATTTTATTCTTTTTTATGGCCAAGTAGTATTCCATTGTGTATATATACCACAATTTCCTTATCCAGTCATCCATCAATGGACATTTAGGTTGGTTCCATCACCTGGCTATTGTAAATAGAGCTGCAATAAACATGGGAGTGCAGGTATCCCTTTGGCCTGGTATTTTCCAATCCTCTGGATATATTCCCAGTACTGGGATTGCTGGATCATATGGAAGTTCTATCTGTAGTTGTTTACGGAACCTCCGTACTGTTCTCCATGATGGATGTACTAATTTATACTCCCATCAACAGTACAGAAGGGATCCTCTTTCTCCACATCCTTGCCAGCATTTGTTATTCTCTGTCTTTTTTGTAATAGCCAGTCTGATTGGGGTGAGGTGATATCTCAAAGTAGTTTTGATTTGCATTTCCCTGATGATTAGTGATGGTGAACATTTTTTCATATACCTGTTGGCCATTTGTATGTCTTCCTTTGAGAAATGTCTATTCAGCTCCTTTGCCTATTTTTTAATTGGATTATTTGGTTTATTGCCATAAAATTGTCTGAGCTCTTTTATATTCTGGATATTAATCCCTTGTCAGATGCATAGTTTGCAGATATTTTCTCCCATTCTGTAGATTGTCTTTTCACGGTATTGATTATTTCCTTTGCTGTGTGAAGTTTTTTAGTTTGATATAGTCCCATTTGCTTATTTTTTATTTTGTTGCCTGTGCTTTTGGGGTGTTATTCATAAAGTCTTTGCCCAGTCCTATATCCTGGAGTGTTTCCCCTATATTTTCTTCTAGGAGTTTTAAAGTTTCAGGTCTTATATTTAAGTCCCTAATCCATTTTGAGTTGGTTTTGGTATATGGTGAGTGGTGTGGATCAAGTTTCATTCTTCAACAAATGGGTATCCAGTTTTCCCAGCACCATTTATTGAAGAGGCAGTCTTCTCCAGTGTATGTTCTTGGTGCCCTTGTCAAAGATCAGTTGACTATAAGTATGTGGGTTGATTTCTGAGTTCTTTATTCTGTTTCATTGTTCCACGTGTCTGTTTTTATGCCAGTACCATGCTTTTTTTGTTACTATAGATTTGTAACATAGTTTGAAATCAGAAAGTGTAATGCCTGTGGCTTTGCTTTTTTTGCTCAGGATTGCTTTGGCTCTTCAGGGTCTTTTGTTGTTCCATATAATGTTAGGATTGCTTTTTCTATTTCTGTGAAGGATGTCATTGGTATTTTGATGGGGATCACATTGAATCTGTAGATGGCTTTGGGTACTATGGACATTTTTACTACATTGATTCTTCCAATCCGAGAACAAGGAATATCTTTCCATCTTTTAGTGTCTTCTTTAATTTTTTTCAGTAGTGATTTGTAGTTCTCATTGTAGAGAACTTTCACCTCTTTGGTTAGGTTTATTCCTAGGTTTTTTTTTTTTTTTTTTTTTTTTTTTTTTTTGG
>NW_007729174.1:107488-113359 GCF_000696425.1 Galeopterus variegatus
TTTTTTTTTTTTTTTTTTTTTTTTTTTTTTTTGGTGACTATTGTAAATGGGCTTGCTTTCTTGATCTCTTTTTCTTCCAGTTTGTTGTTGGAGTATAAAAATGCTACTGCTTTTTGTTTATTGATTTTGTATCCTGGAACCTTACTGAATTTGTTTATCAGCTCTTAGAGTTTTTTGGTAGTCTCTTGAGTTTTCTATATATAGAATCATGTCATCTGCCAACAGGGACAATTCGATTTCATCTTTACCTGTTTGGATGCCCTTTATTTCTTTCTCTTGTCTAATTTCTCTGGCAAGTACTTCCAATTCTATGTTAAATAGGAGTGGTGACAGCAGGCATCCTTGTCTTGTTCCTGATCTTAAGGGGAAAGCTTTCAGCTTCTCCCCAGTTTGAGTATAATTTCTATCAGAATCCCAGCAAGGTGTTTTGTAGAAAAAACACCCAAAATATATGGGAAGACAAAAGAACTAGAACAATAGATAAAATAATTTTGAAAAAGAAAAGTAAGTGGGAGAAATCATTCTAAGACTATTGTATAAATAACCAAGACTGTGGTATTGGCAGATGAATAGACACAGAACAATGGGATATAGTTGAGAATTAAGAAATAACCTCACATGAATATAGCCAACTGATTTTTGACAGTGGTACAAAAACTACTCAATGGAAGAAGGATTGCCTTTTAAACAAACTGTGCTGGACTGATTGGATATCCATAGCTCTGATCCCACCCTCCAAAAAATGAACCTCAACCTAAATCTCACACCTTGCTCAAAACTTAAAACCAAATAGATGACAGACTTCAATGTAAAAATTAAAGCTGTAAAACTTTTAGAAGATAACATAGGAGAAAATCTTTAGGCTTGTTGAAGAGTTCTTAGAAATGACATAAAAACCACAATCCTTAAAAGGAAAAATAAATAAATAAATTGGACTCCCTCAAAGTCAAAGTTTTGTTTTGCACAAGACTTTGTTAGGAGGATGAAAACACAAGCTACAAACTGGGAGAAGGTATTTGCAAGCCATATATCTGACAAAGAACTAGTACACAAAATATATAAACTCTCAAGATTCAACAGTAAAAAAAGAAAGAAAGAAAGAAAACAATTCAATTTGAAATTGAGCAAAAAATGTGGGATATTTCATCAAAGAGGATATATGGATGGCAAATAAACACATGAAAAGATTTTCAACATCGGTAGCCATTAGGGAAATGCAAGTTAAAGAGTGAGATATTACTACACACCTGTGGTGAAAAAATACTGACAACAAGAGATGATGGCAAGGATTTGAAGAAACTAGACCACTCACATTACTGGTAGAAATGTAAAATAGTACAACCACTCTAGGAAAGTTGGGTAGTTTCTTTAAAACTAGCATGTACTTACTATACAACCCAACAGTTGCTCTCTTGGGCATTTATCCTAGAGAAATGGGAACTTAGGTTCACACAAAAACTTGCACACAAATGTATATAGCAGCTTTATGCATAACAACCCCAAACTGGAAATGACACATATGTCTTTCAAAGGCTGAATGATTAAACCAACTGCAGGACATTGATATTGTGAAATAGTACTCAGCAATAAAAAGGAACTATTGACACACACAACAAACTTGGATGTATCTCACAGGCATTATGCTGAGTGTGAAAAAAGCCAATATCAAAATGTGACATATTCTGTGATTCCATTTTTATAACCTTCTTGAAATGATACAATTATAGAGATGGAGAACATGTTAGTTGCTGCAAGGGGTTATGGATGGCAAGAGGGAGGTGGGTGTGACTGTAAAGGGGTAGTACAAGGGAAATCTGTGGTCATGGAATAGTTCTGTATTTTGATTGCTGTGCTGATTGTAGAGACCTCCACATGTGATAAAGTGACATAGAACTACATGCACATGTGTTGTCATCCTAGTTTTGACTTTGTACTGTAGTTACATAGATGTAACCATTGGGGGAGCAGATGAAGGGTCCGCAGTATGGCCTCTCTGTACTGCCTTTGCAATTTCCTGTGTATCTATAATTATTTCAAAATAAAACGGTTTAAAAAGTTTTAAAAAGCAGTAAAATTAATAAAACATTGCTAAAAGCAGCTGTATTTCAAAAACCACACCATAAATATTAGTTAGTTGTATCCCATTGCTGCCACCACTGAACACTGGGCAGTGGACGCTAGCCCTGCTACCAGTGCTCCCCTAGAAACTGGATTTTCTCGTGGTTGCTGCTCCTACCACCACAACTATGGCAATGAATTCCATCATTGCGTCTTTGAATCACTTCTTTCAGACAAAGTGTTAGGTGGGAGCTGTGATTGTGCAGTGAAAGGGTTGACCAGCAGGTCTGGAGCAGTCAAACCCTGTGCATTACAAAAAGCAAACAAACCAACAACAACAAAAAGAAACCATTCTTTTGCAAAGAAAGATCTGGCTTTTGACCAGCTCTGGGGATATAACCTGTAAGCCCTTGGAATATCCTGCCTGATTATAATGGCTTTGTTTATTTGGGGCCTTGGTCCACAACAGATAGTTTATGCTAACAGTTTGATTTATGGTGGGAACCTTGGGCCAAGCTTGATTAGTTTAAACTCTGGATGGGCTGGAGACTGAATAACTAAGGTCAGCCACACAGGCGCTCCATGTCTACCTGACCCCCAATAAAAACCCTGGGCACCAAGGCTTGGGTGAACTTCCTGGGTGACATACTCCACACATTTTCGCACATCACTGTTGGGAAAATTAAACACTGGCCATACAGTCTCCACTGGGAGAGGACAATTGAAAGCTGCGCCTGGTCTCTCCAGGACTCTGCTCTGTGCGTCTTTTACCTTTGCTGATATTAATCTGTATCTTTTCACTGCAATAAACCATAGCCATAAGTAAGCCTTTCTAAGTTCTATGAGTTTTTCTAGAGAATCATTCAATCTGAGGGTGGTACCAGGGAGCTTGCCACACTGGTAAATCCTAGATCATATTCACTTAGCTGTCAAAGGGGATGCGAAGAAAAGCCTTTGTGCCTTTTGCTGTTGCAACTGCTGTGTAATATAGTAATACTAATACTATAGTAACATATAGTATATATACTGTATTACATTACTAAAATGTGAAAAAAAATTTTTGAAATATATCTGGCTGTATGGGTTTTCAATAAGGATCTGTAGGACTGCATAAAGAACTCCTCAAAATCAATAAGACAAAGACAACCCAAACAAAATAGGTAAAAGACTTGCACAAGCACTTTACAAAAGAAATCTAATATGTCCATTAATGTATAAAAAGGTGTTCTACCACATTACTTATCAGAAATATAAATTAAAACCACAAGGAGTTACTAATAAATACACATCAGATTAGCAAAAGTTGGAAAAGTCTTATAATACCAAACACTGTAAAGTGTGCAATCTTACTCCTTGGCATCTGGTGTCATAGAAATAAAAATATTAAACATTAAAATATAAGGATATATGTACAAGTATTTTTATTGCGATGTTGTTTGTGTGTGCCCCTCCACCCCCCAAAAAAACCTGCAACTAAAGTGAATGTCCATCTGTGGGGTAATGGTTGAATACATTGTGGTACATCCCTGTCATGGAATATTATGCAGCCACTGAAAAGAATGAATCAGAGGTAGACTGTTGTTAAAGAAGATAAATCAGATGCATAAAAGTTTAGATAATATGATTTTAATTTTTGTAAAACAATCAAAAACGTGATTTTTATACATGGAAGGATATAAAAATGGTATTAAAAATGCATGTCTGGCAGGTGAAGATAGATGTGAAAGAAAGGAGAGAGAAGCAGTAAGCAAAAGAGTGCAATATAAAATATTTATGGCATTTATAATTCCATTTATGTAATAGTATATTTATTCATCTACATACAAATGCATAAAGTAATATATAAAAGGTAGCATCAAAATCTTAGCAACTAACTGCAGGTGGTGAGATTGAATGATGCTTATTTAATTTCTAAAATATTTTGGTGCCAAAGATTAAGGGTTCAGATCCCCGTAACAGCCAGCTGCCAAAAAATAAAAGAAAAATTTAGGTAATGTTTCAATTTTTAATAATGAATATGCATTATATGAGGAAAATAAGTAGATTTATAAAAGGAAAAAATGCCTCAGGTTTCTTGCTTTAGCAACGGGATGGATGTAGTGTGGCTCATTCATTCATTCATTAAGCAAATATTTATAGAGCATATAAAATGTGCCAAGCATCTTTCTACGTGCTGGGGATATAACAGTGAATAAAACAAAAACGCATTTCTTTAAGAAAGTTAAATTCTCATGGGGAGAGAAGGGCATAACTAGAGGAGAAACACAGTGTTCGTGGGGAGGATATATATATATGAAGGAATTAGTCTGGGACATGTTAATTTGGAGAATACTGACATATCCAATTGGAGAAGTGAGGTAGGCAATTAAAATCTAGGATTCATAGGCCAAGTCAGGACTGGAGATACAGATATGGAAGCAGATAGCATATGAAATAGTGTTTCAAACGTCCTTTCCTGAGTCTAATCACGTCCCGCTGCAGACACTTTAGAGGAAGTGCTGAGGAAAAACAGGCAGCTGACAGGGGAGGTTGCTATGCAACAGATGAGGAAAGTCATCCAGCCAGGCAGAATTGATGTTGGCCCTTGGGGAACAAATGCTGCAGTCCTTCCTAGTATTAGCTTCTTTTCATATGCAGGCTCCTAGCAGGAGCTGATGCCAGAACAAACGTGAAATGCACAAAGATCTGTTTTGGATTTTGGAAAAGTATCAGTTCAGTTTGAGTCACCTCACGTCTTTGTATCATTTTGTGCCTTTTTGAGTTTCTCCAGTCATCCTAAAAGCATAGCAGCATGTGTCTTTGGGTAGGACCTACTTCCTGTGCTTTCCGTGTTACATGTTGAGAAACCAGGCTCAGAGTAGTCTAGTGACCGGAGCAGCCTCACACAGCTAGCGCCAGACGGGCAGAGCATTCCATCTCTGGAATTCTGAATCCCAGCCTAGCTTCTTTACGCAGTACCACAGCTGCCCTATGCCCCAGCACTGGAAGGAACCAGGGCAAACACTGCCTCTGAACTAGGGCTTGCCTTGGCTCAGACACACAGGTACCTGATTGTCCTGACTGCTGCAGCGGGCACCAGGAAGGCCTCATGGGCCGCGTGATTGTCACTCCTAGGGAAGACGCCTGACAGTAGGAGTAGAGAGCAGACCCCCAAGGAGCAATTCCCACACCTGGATGGATCCACATGGAGCAGGCAGGGGGTAGGGCTGGGGGCCTCTACCTGTGTCCTGAATGCAGAGCATGAGCTTAGGCCTCCTAGAACACGAATCTTGCTTGTTTAGGACAGATGTTGGGGTGGGGAAGGTCTGTTGCTCAGATGGAGGAGGGGAGGGTGCCTCAGTCCCCAGGCCAGCACTAGAAGATTGTGGGATTTGGAGTTAGGAAGATCCAAGCCCAAATTTTACATTTTGTTTATTGGCTCTGTGGCCTTATCTATTTCTGGCACTGTGCCTGTGCCTCAGCTTCCTCATCTGTAGAACGGGCATGCTGACATCCACCTCCCAGGGCTGCTGTGAGACAAAGACAAGCCCCAGCGCAAATCCCGCCGTGATTTATATACAAGCCGTTACTTTTTCCGCCCCTCCTCACCCCACACACAGAAAATGAGTTCATGGCTGGAGCTGCAGAAAGAGCAGGGAAGAAGCTAGTGTCCTTTTGGAGCTAGTGAGAGCATCATGTAGAGCCACGTGGCAGGCACACACTTTACTACTCTTCCTGTGTCCCAAAGTAGATGAGCTCAGCAGGGGCCTAGCACTTGTTGCAATTAGAGACCCCACACAGAGACCTCCTTAATAGTGACCTAAGCGGTGCTGA
>NW_007729174.1:113555-114926 GCF_000696425.1 Galeopterus variegatus
GGGGTGGGGCAAGGGGTGGGGCCAGGAGACAGCGCATCTTTTGGGGGTGGGTATGTAGAGGAAGGGGAGAGAGAGTTATATACCGCCGGTCTGGTTGGTGGTGGGGTGGTGTGTTGGCAAAGGGGCGGGGCCGCCTGCCAGTGCACATGCGCATTGTGATCTCCAGGACGAAGCTTTTGTTGGGAGCGCGGGTGGGACTCTGGGCGTTCGTTGTTTACGCATGCGCACAGCGTCCTCAGGCAGTGGGTGGTATATTAGGCGAAGAGGCGGAGTCGCCTAAGCTGCCGCGCTGGCATTTTCTCCTGGACAAGGAGAGAGTGCGGCTGCTGAGAGCCCAGCACAGCAATCGCAATCCTCTGAGTCGTGAAGAAGGGAGGCAACGAGGGGGTTGGGGTTGGGGCCTGAGGCAAGGTGAGAATGAGCCCCCAGACAGGGCATCTGCCCCCTGGTGCGGGCCCCCCATTTTTTATCCTGATTCCTTTACCCCGGATTCTGAACCCCCTTCCACTTCCCAAACCCCAATTCACATCCCCCACCTTGATCTTTCCTGATTCAGATCCCCTGTTCGCTCTCTAACCCCTCTCATCGTTCGAAATCCTCACAGATTTCTTGACCTTGATCTGTACTGTTACAGGATTCCTCCTGATTCAAAACCTCCATTCAACTTCCAAAATATGAATCCCAACCCACTCCCCTACCCACCCACCGCCCGATTCAGAACTCTCATCTTCATGAACCCTGATTTGAAGCTTCTCGCTGTCAGTAGCTTCTCCGGATTCTGAACGCCCATTCACTTTTCCCGCTCCGATCCGGCTCGTTCCCCCTCACATTCAGCGCTTCACCCGCCCCCACAATCAGACCACAGACACCTCCCCCAGATTCGGTCTTTCGTATTTGCCCTCTGTAGTATAACGGCCAGTTCCTTTCCCACAGCCCCCAGGCTCCGCTCTTGCCAGAGAGACAGGAGCCATGGCTCAGAAAATGGACTGTGGTGCGGGTCTCCTCGGCTTTCAGGTGAGATCTCTGCTTCACACCCTACCGTTTCCCCAACGGACAGACCCCACCTCTCCCCCTCTCCCCCGGCCCCTTTGGCCGCCCAAACTCCTGAATCCGATTTTGCCTTCTTTCGTGCCTACAATCCGTAGTCTTTCAAATTCCTGACGTTTATCGAAGGGGGGGAGGGGCGTCCCTTTTTAGCCTTCAGTCCCTGCTCAGAGAAAGGGGAGACCCTGTTAGTAGTCAGGGCAATCTGCCCAGAGAATGCGGCTTGGGTAAGGAACCATTTTTTTCCATAGTCCTGACGCGTGTAGAGCAGTGTGTCGCCCCCTCCCCCAACCTCCCGCCTCCACCCTGCGTCTCTCCTGCCCACCT